>NC_047110.1:100603445-100903445 GCF_902500255.1 Thalassophryne amazonica
ATCACTAGGTTCAAACCCTGAAACGTCACCAGAGGTACTGTCCTCAGTCCACTTCGTCTCATTGTTGTGTTGGGGCTGTTCACCACCAAATGCAACAGTGAGTATGTTGCTTAGCTGCACATAGTAGCTGTTGGTGGGTGTGATGTGCTTAGCACTGACTGACTCCACAGAAAAATACTGTGAAATAGAAACAATCCCTTTGTGTTCTGCTCCAGTATCTTTACTGACGTTCTCCTTGGATAACTGAGTGGTGTAATATTCCAAGCTGTTCATATCAGGAAGAAGGACATCTGTTGGTTCAATGGTCAGAGTATCTGACCAGTCTATGTCTGAGGCATCAGAGGTATCACCATGACCTGTGGGAGTAGGCTCAAGTGTGTAATGAATTGTGGACAAATAAGAAGGGTAAGTGGTTGTAAGTGGAATGGCGATGCTGTGTGCTGATGTGGGACTGTAAGAAAGTGAGACAGGAAGAGGTTGTAAGGATGATGGAGATATGCCTACCCTTGAAGGGAAAGATGTGTCATAACGTTCTGTGACATCCTCCAAATCATACATGTCAGAAGGTAACTTGGTGACTAAGGAGTAGTCACCTCCTTCTGAAACTAAGAACGACATAGTTTCCAAATAGTCCCCAGACCCCCAATCTATATCCATAGTGTTGGTTGGGAAGAAATCCTCTGGAAAGAGCTCAGCAGATTCTGCTGAAGGTGACGCAGGACTGATGAAAGGCACTGAGGAGCTAGAGGCCAGCATAACAGCTGGAGTAGGTAGCATATGAAACCCATGTGATGAGTTGGACTGTTGCAGTGGGGCACTGCGAGGCTGGTTCAGCTGGTTCACATCCAGGGTTTTAGATGAGGCTTTTACAAACAGTTTGGGGTCAAAAACAAAATGATTGCGGCTGTGAGATGCATCTGCCTGAAGGTCTGTGAAAGCCAATTTTGGCAGATCAAGTGAGGTCATGCTTACTAGCATGTGTTCTGATCCTCTCTCCTGCTGCTCAATCGGAGAAAATAGTGGCTCCTCGAGAGTTATCTGGTCAGAATTAAGCACAAGATGTGGTGTTTTTGAACTGGTAAATACAGATGGGCTTAATGATGGTGCTGATATATTTGAAACAAGAGGCAGCTGCGATGTTAGAAACACTGGAGAGTCAGCTATGGGTTGCTTGGCAAAATTTGACTCTGTTATCTTCCAATCTGCGGAAACCAGAGTTTTAAGTGTTATGCTGGACCCAAGTACAGGGTCAAGTAGGCCTAACTGGGGAGTGGAAAGAGGTTGTACATCACTTGTATGGAGGTCACTTGGTGTAAATGTTTGCGAAGGTGCATGTCCCCAGTGAAAATGCATGACACTAGCAGTCCTAGCTCTGTGGAAACGTGCAGGAATGGGTGACAGGGCACTGGGCTGGTGTGACTTCCCTGAAGTGATGATGTGTAAGGCTGGTAAGGCTGATGGTGGTGAACCCATTAATCTTGAAACATCTCCAGATAATTCCGTTGAGTGGTGTGTCATGTCCAAACAAGGCTTTGCTGCTGAGAAATAAAAATAATTTTCCATTTAGGGATAAAATAATTAATTATACATAGCAAACTTTAATGTACAGTCACATACAGAATAATAATAATAACAATAAAAACAACAAAACAAAGCAGGAAGAAGAGCAATTTGAGATTTCTGACGTCTGCCAATCCGGATCACCTCCAAAATTCAGTGGTGTGTATACACACACATATACATATATATACACACATATACACACACACATATACACATATACACACACACATATACACTCAACAAAAATATAAACGCAACAGTTTTGGTTTTGCTCCCATTCTGTATGAGATGAACTCAAAGATCTAAAACTTTTTCCACATACACAATATCACCATTTCCCTCAAATATTGTTCACAAACCAGTCTAAATCTGTGATAGTGAGCACTTCTCCTTTGCTGAGATAATCCATCCCACCTCACAGGTGTGCCATATCAAGATGCTGATTAGACACCATGATTAGTGCACAGGTGTGCCTTAGACTGCCCACAATAAAAGGCCACTCTGAAAGGTGCAGTTTTGTTTTATTGGGGGGGGGGGATACCAGTCAGTATCTGGTGTGATCACCATTTGCCTCATGCAGTGCAACACATCTCCTTCGCATAGAGTTGATCAGGTTGTCAATTGTGGCCTGTGGAATGTTGGTCCACTCCTCTTCAATGGCTGTGAGAAGTTGCTGGATATTGGCAGGAACTGGTACACGCTGTCGTATACGCTGGTCCAGAGCATCCCAGACATGCTCAATGGGTGACATGTCCGGTAAGTATGCCGGCCATTCAAGAACTGGGACATTTTCAGCTTCCAAGAATTGTGTACAGATCCTTGCAACATGGGGCCGTGCATTATCCTGCTGCAACATGAGGTGATGTTCTTGGATGTATGGCACAACAATGGGCCTCAGGATCTCGTCACGGTATCTCTGTGCATTCAAAATGCCATCAATAAAATGCACCTGTGTTCTTCGTCCATAACAGACGCCTGCCCATGCCATAACCCCACCGCCACCATGGGCCACTCGATCCACAACATTATCAGAAAACCGCTCACCCACACAACGCCACACACGCTGTCTGCCATCTGCCCTGGACAGTGTGATCCGTGAAGAGAACACCTCTCCAACGTGCCAAACGCCAGCGAATGTGAGCATTTGCCCACTCAAGTGGGTTACGACGACAAACTGGAGTCAGGTAGAGACCCCGATGAGGACGACGAGCATGCAAATGAGCTTCCCTGAGACGGTTTCTGACAGTTTGTGCAGAAATTCTTTGGTTATGCAAACCGATTGTTTCAGCAGCTGTCCGAGTGGCTGGTCTCAGACGATCTTGGAGGTGAACATGCTGGATGTGGAGGTCCTGGGCTGGTGTGGTTACACGTGGTCTGCGGTTGTGAGGCTGGTTGGATGTACTGCCAAATTCTCTGAAACGCCTTTGGAGATGGCTTATGGTAGAGAAATGAACATTCAATACACGAGCAACAGCTCTGGTTGACATTCCTGCTGTCAGCATGCCAACTGCACGCTCCCTCAAATCTTGCGACATCTGTGGCATTGTGCTGTGTGATAAAACTGCACCTTTCAGAGTGGCCTTTTATTGTGGGCAGTCTAAGGCACACCTGTGCACTAATCATGGTGTCTAATCAGCATCTTGATATGGCACACCTGTGAGGTGGGATGGATTATCTCAGCAAAGGAGAAGTGCTTACTATCACAGATTTAGACTGGTTTGTGAACAATATTTGAGGGAAATGGTGATATTGTGTATGTGGAAAAAGTTTTAGATCTTTGAGTTCATCTCATACAAAATGGGAACAAAACCAAAAGTGTTGCGTTTATATTTTTGTTGAGTGTATCATGTAGGCCATTACACAAGCATATTTCATATTTCCCTTCTTACAGTGTATATTTCTTTTTATTACATTGCTTGTTATATTCTATTGTTCTTACCAGCATGCTTATTATATGGTATTTCATTTTTTCCCCCTACTTATATTTAGATATTTTACACTTAATTATATATATTTGGGCATCCAGTGTGGGCAGCAAAGTAAGAATTTCACTGCACAGGGAAACATGTTTCTTTACTGTGCATATGACAATAAAAGCTTTGAATCTTTGAAAGCCTAGGCTATATAAAGTGAAATCTTCATTCAGAATCCATCACCTCCAAAATTTAACGGAGTCTTCCATGGCCTAATATCTACCTGTGGTGAAAATTTCGTCAAAATCCGTGTAGCAGTTTTGACATAATCCTGCTAAAAGTCAGACGGACAAATAAATAAACGCAGATGATTTTATTACATCCTTGGTGGACGTAATATTATGACTACTTCTAAAACCAATATGAATCTCTACATTCAGCAACCTATGGATCATTATTTACTGAAAATGTCTAGCCAAGCTGTAGTAGTTTTTTTTTAAAATCCAATATACAACATTGTGCTTTGTTCTATATGTTGTCTCATTACAAATAAAATTAACATTGCATTCAAATTTTATAAATATGAAGTATTAAACCTGCTCAACTGAGTGGCAGATTGAGAACAAAAATGACTTAAAAAAAAAAAGACTGGTTCAAATACGGTAACTGTATGGCAGACAAGTTTAATTCTGTGACATAATTAATAAGAACAGATTTAGTCCAACAGATTTAGTTTAAGTTTCCCCCCCCCAAAATAGCGCTCTGTATATTGAGCTACACATAACCAGTCCTGCCCAAGACAGCATTATGTAGGACAACCAGTCTTCATGGCATGAGTCAACCTAATTGGGGTGCTCAGAAGCACACACATGCACTACAGTGAATATTTAGCAGCAAGCTGTGAATGACGTGGATGTTACAGTGTAAAACCAGAGCCTATGTTTCCATAAAAATCAACAGATATTTCAGAAATGATATCAAATACAATTTGAGATCCGCTATACATTGAGCATAAAGGAGCGGAAAATGCTAGTTTTTCCTCCTGATCACTCTAGACTGCTGCAGCATAAAGTAATGGATAAAAGTAATGGTGGCTGGCATTTACCACTTCACTTTGTTTTGTGGTTGCTGACCCTAAAAGAAAAATCATTAGTCATGATCTCCCATTCAATTTACTGTTTACTGAAGCGCCCACAATGTGGAATCATTACTCCAAAGGAAAATTCCAATAAGGGTGCGGAAGCAACCTTACAGGACATTAGTTATTGTCAGATTTCAGATTCAAAATTATATCAATTTGAACAAATATGGAATGATGATGTTTTGTTTGTCTCATTTTAACTGCATGTTCCCACTTTTCCCCCAAGAATGATATTCAAAGTACAAAGAGAAGTCTTATAGCTGTCCTTAAGAAAAACAAAAAAAAAACAAAAACCCTGTTGATAGCTACAGGCAAAGTGTGCCTTAATCAAGGCACATGTCTGCATTACGAAGGTTAGAGATCTAATCAAACCCCATCAAGAAAGAAACATTGAAAAATCTCAGCACGTACTGTGTCTTCACTTTGCCCTTGAAATGAGGTCTTGGATAGGACAGGCACCATCACTACCACTGCCAGAAGCAAAACCTCTAAGTAATGATTCAGCAAACGCTGGATGTTGATGCTTTTTGTACTTCATAAAATTAAACACACTTACAAACAGCATCAAAATCAGCTGACTGACTATGATGGCTATTTTTAATGCAGATCACTTGCTAAAAAAAAACCTTATGGAATGTCATCTTCAATTTACTGTCAATTCATACAAGTGGACAGCCTTTGGAGTTGCTCAAGAGAAAACTCCCAACTTAATTATAACCTACACTGGACCAGTACCTTAAGTGAGCCAGCATGCTTTTTTATAAGAGTCCATTGGAAGGGCTTAGAAAGGAAAAGACTCGTCTGTGCTGCACCATTCTCCCAACTGCCAGTGCCAAGTGTTTGAACCCTCGGGGGATAGAATGCACATCTGCCCAAACCCTTTATGGACAGAAACAGAACTAGCTCTTAAAATTACACATTATAGGTTTGGCTCTATTTTTGTCAAGTTTGATTAAAAAAAAAAAAAAAAACGGGTTATTTTATTCATTTGTAGACACACAAAAAGAACATTTCAAAGTTAACTGATGAAAACAGTTTTCATTGCTACTATTTTTGATAAACTAACGCCTCGAGTTTGGTTGTGCCATGTCATTGCTCTTATTGCTGCAGGAATGTTGGTGCTGCCACAGTCACAAATGTTGATTCTGTGATAAGCTGCTTCTAATTTTTATTTTGGTGTCTAAATTTCAGTTTTGGGACTTCACAATTACACACAAGCCAGCTCAGGACCATCTGTGGGATAATATGACAGATGATGAAACAAATGCTTTCTACAATGGTTGTCCATTCGGCTGCTCCCATTTTTTGTGTTCGGGGTCGCCACAGCGGATACGACCAGATCCGCATTGATATTTGGCACAGGTTTTACGCCGGATGCCCTTACTGATACAACTCCAGTGTTACCTGGAGAAACACACACAGCCGCTGGTGTTTCAAACAGGTCTCCCATCCAAGTACTAACCAGGTCTCGCACCGCTTAGCTTCTGAGATCTCACGGGATCAGGCTTACACAGAGCAGATTGGCTGCAAAAATGCTTTCTACAGTAAACACCAAAAAAACAAAACAAACAAAAAAAAAACAACCACCACCTTGCACAATCAGTCAGAAATCATCTTTTCTGATTCTAATGGGGCTGTTCCACAGATGCCATTCCTTCTCATTTAATCCCAAATAGCAAATCTGGGCATGTTTTGAAGCATCACAGTAAATTCTTGCTCCAACTTTGTCAATCTTGAACAAACTTGGTATACTACATACCAGTTATGGCCATCATCGGCACCAGATGTGAAATCTGGATAAAATTTTTGAACTTTTCAAAAAATTTCATCCTGATTCTCGAAATCATTGATAGAATGTGGCAATTTTGGGGTATGTGTAGTCTTAACAGCTTCAATCATGTTTGAACTTCTTTAAGGGACCCATCACACTTAGCACAAATGATGTACGAACCACCCCCCGAATGAGAAAAACAGCCAAAATTTGAGCCGTATTCATGAGGGACAGACAATCGTACAGCCATGTACGAATAGGGCTGGGTATCAATCAAAAAATTTTGATACCGGTAGCAATTTCAATACCAGTTCCTGAACTATATTTTTTCAATATATATTTTTCAAAAATATTACACACATTATACATTACACACAAATCTTGAGTTTTATTTTTCAGCTTTGGTAATTTTCCACTCCAAGCAGTTTTCTTACAGAAAAAATAAGCAACAAATAATTTCCAGTGCAAAAGAACACTTGAAAACACAGTAGTTTTTGTCAACAGCATTTCCTTTCAGACATTTTGGCATGACTGTCTCTCCATAGAATCTGAGGTGAGCTCAGCTGGCTGCTGCACGTCAGCGCAGAACATCTCATTTTGGGAGGGGAAAAAAAAACAAAAAAAAACTTTTGATCAATTGCCGTTTATTGTTTGTATTACAACATTTGGAAAGAGGTGTCCTTTGATTTAAACAGCGATTTGATTTGAAGTTATTAATTCCGACTGGACTATCTTTCTAATGTGACTCGCTCGACAGAGAGCCGCGCATCGTCTGGAGCTGTTTGAACGGAACGTTTCTTTCTCGCAACAAGATAGGAGTCGCAGTTAGTGACTTTAATCTGGACAAAAGTGACTCACGATTGACATATTTTAATGGTTCTGACAGGGGTTAAGAAGAGGATTTGCCGCTTCTGAAAGGCAGCGAAGCAAGGAACTGAAGCAGGTGAACAGAACAGTGCTTCATTGTTTCAAGCTTCAAAACGATTCACGTATTAAGTTTCAGTTGAAGTGGAGTCCAGTGATGGAGATTTTGAATCAGGCTGCTCATGCTCTGTAACGTCCAAAGGTGGACTTGAATGCTGAGAGAAGGACGGCTGCGGGCCTCTCTTCTTGCACGTGATTAACCTCTGGGTACCGAAACTTGGCACCAAAAGACGAGGCATCGATACTCGGCAGGCATGGACTGGCTTAGGGCCCACTGGGCAATGCCCGGTGGGCCAACGCATATTTTGGGCCAGGGCTGTCATAATTTTATATAAATAAATAAAATCGACTGTGACAGTATTTGAAACACAAAATGTGGCCATTGGTAGAATCTCTCTAAGGACACTGGGCTAATCCAATGAAATCTCTCAGCCTTCCTCGGCCCGCCCTCCCCCTCACGTTGACCCAGGTTATCAATTTCTGCCATTTGAGCTGAATGGCGTTGGAGAGAGTTAAGTGAATATCCGGCTATTGAAATGGATAAACAACAGAAACGCAAGGGAGGCGCAGAGAAGCTGCAAGAGAAAAAAGGCTCAAAAGCCTACAAGTTGACGCAGCAAAATGTGCAAAAATTACAGATATGTTTGCCAGTGTTTCAGCCACAGCAGCGGATACAGGGCCATCAACAAGTGCAGCGCCGTCAACATCAAAAGCAGCCCCGAGTGCACCGGCTGTCGAGGTGGCACAGAGTTCGGTGGAACAGAGTAGGAGGCAAAACATAGAGGAAGAAGTAGCAATCCAGTTGGATTCAGAGCTCCAGGAGGAGGAGAGAGACGTGAGCCAGGAGGAGGTCAGAAGAGCTACTGACAACCCGGTAAGAAGCTAGCAAAATGTTAGCAGAATGACTGTCTTAAAGGGAGGACAGAGGGCTCTTGAACGACTGGCTAGGCTACATCTTCACTAAATCAGTATGGGTGGAATTATGTTCCAAAAGTGTAAATGTAGGAAATTATTACAGTCCTCATTTTATTCAGTCAGACTAAAACATGAATTAGCTTATAGAATTTTATGCACAACCTCCTTGGTTTGGAGGTGGTCACCCGTGTGTGTGTGTGCGTGCGTGCGAGTGACAGAGAGAGAAAACAGCCGTTATTTTTTTTTTTTGAGTAGATTTGTTGTTCAATTTACCATATTAGATAACAGGCCTTGGCTACTTTATCTGACTTAAACCATGAACATTAATGCAGGCTATACTGTGATAAAGTATCATTTGATTTTTGTAGGCTGATGTAAAGTTGACACTGGTGTGGAGACATTACAAATCTGAATGACATGTCATTAACATTCATGACGTTTATGATAGGCTCATGTCACTCTGATGTAAACACCTATTAGCCTAAGTGTTCAGTGTTATAAATTTGTTGTTTGCATGTGTTATAGCTTACAGTTGAATATGTAATATTAGTGAAACCTTGCTTTGCTGAAATATGGATGATTATTAGTAGGTAACCAGAGAAATGACACTAGTGAAATTAACATTCCTGCCTCTTTCTGTTTCTCTGTGTTTAGTCAAGAGAGATTGATGAAGGAGTGGAGGAGTCACAGGGAGATCAGGCAGCTGACTATTTTAGCTGCTCTCATCCCACAAAGAGGTAGGAATTTTTAAAGTTTCATCCACAACAGGATGCCACAAACCCAGTCATCCAGAGGCTCTTTAACATAACGGAAGACATACCATGGAAATGGCTGACGTAGTCAACGTCATGCTTTATTTTGTTTTATTTGCCTTGCTTTTAGTAAGCCCAGTGATCCAAGTGCTTTTATTAGAGGCATGACAGAGTGGAGGCATGTGCACCAAAGAACAGAAGAGCATGAGAGAGGCATGGCACATAGACAGTGTGCTGAGGCATATTTTTTAAACTGCTCCAGAGCAAGCACTGACCACCTCCTTGAGGAAAGACAGCTGACAGGACACCGTGAGCAGGTTAAGAAGAGACGTCAGGTGTTGGAACGTGTAGTGAAGGTCATAGGGAAGAGAGGCTTAAGCTACAGGCAGGAGCACAATGAGGCTACGTACAACTTGGACATTGACAGCCTCGATCATGGCAATTTTTTGGAAATGATAATATTGCTGGGGAAATATGATGTCTGCTTAAAAGAGCACCTCAGCAACATAATTGAAAAAAGTAAGCAGATCCATGCTTCAGGAACCCACCTTCCTGTCAAAAATGACTGCAAATGCAGTCATTTGTGGCACATTATACTGCGCTTTATTTTAAAGTTTGAAATAACACAATGTGTGCATATATCCTCTGGTATGTTGTGTGTTTTCGTGTATCGTATAAATAATCATGGTGGGCCGCCATGGCCAAAAATGCCCGGGCCGTTTTTTGGTCCCAGTCCAGCCCTGATACTCAGTACTACTGAAGCATTTCAGTCTGTGCCACAAAAGAACCGAAGTTCGGTACATAGCCCTATGTATGAATGCCGTAGAACGTGTGTCGAAGCTGCCTCAAATGATTTGTGCACATTTAGAGTGCAGAAGCTCCTGAATCCAGGTTGACTACCCAGAGTGTAGGTTGAATGTGGACACAAGACAGCATGAAAAACAACAAAATAAAACTAAATAAAATAAAAAAGACAAGAACACAGCACGAAACCCCATATTGCTAGCAGAATGCAGCAGGAAAATGCAGAATGCACCTCCAATGTCATACACACCATTTGAGGTCTGGGTGGAAGGCAAGCAAGGGGAGGGCTGTGGCAGAACAAGCGCTGTGGTCCGTTTTTCTAAAAACCTGAAATGAGTTTGATGTCTCCCCCCTTGCACTCACACTTGCTCTGTGATAAATCATGGGGCTGAAATTATCACTCAGCTCTGTGTGTGTGTGTGTATATATATATATATATATATATATATATATATATATATATATATATATATATATATATATATATATATATATATATATATATATATATGCATAACGCTACATAAGCCACTAAGCGCGCAGGGTGCATGTGCCACTGGACAGCTTTGCTGGCAGTGGGCCATGCTGTCCCATGCATCAGACGGAGCCTTTCCAGGGAACTTTAATTTCTTTTTTGTGTGTTTTGGCTCACTTCAGCAGCACAACACAACTCTGGACACCGCAATGGTTGAATTATCATATGGGATTTATTTTTACATTGTTGATTCCAGCACACAGCAGCCAGGTGAGAGGATTTTAACCACAGGCTGCGGTCTCTGCTCCACATCCACACTGCGCTCCTGGACTGCAGTTGGAGGCGAAATTCATGTTTATTGATGCCGTCACATCCTGGCAAAACAGTTCCATGTCGTATCTCCTACAGAGATAAAAGGTGATCATATATTACAAGGTGAGATCCGTTCAGCTCCAAGTCTGATGTGTGCAATGATGCGTTACTGCACACCACAGAGAGGCATAGCTGCCCATGTGTATAGAGATATGATGGAGACAATAGTGCACATTATTTTTGTCACCCATGGGAAGGAATGGATAAATATCTGTAAGGTCTAATGTGGATATAACAACCTGTTCAGATTTGCGGCGGTGTGCACACAGCAGCACACGGTGCTTTTGGTTTGATAGCCGCTGTTCACGTTCACTGCACATGATAAGTTATAATTATTATCATGATGAAGCGTGCCACATACATATAAACAGTTCCTTTGTGCTCCGGGGGGGTTGACATTATGTGGCATGTGCAGGACATACTAGCAGGCTTTGTCATGCCAGATCCATCTCCAAGTTCCCTCGTATGCGCGCAAATTGTTTTGGATCCTGTTTTTCTGCCATCAGAATATGTAAATTGCGGTCAGATGGTCCTCGGATTGCACATGTACATCACACTTGGGGGCCGTCGGACGATTTTGACCAACTGTGTGGACTTCTGCAAATGGCTGTCAGAATGTTTTGGAACAAACCCGACACTTTTCAGATGTGCGCCGATTTGTCATTCTGACGCCATTCTGCGTGATTTTGGCTCTGTGTGACGGGGGTATTACAAACTGAGGTAGAATTAGAAATGAACACCATATAAAATTCCCTGAGATATGTTTCAAGATGACATTTTTTTGGGACACCCTGTATCTGCATTCACATTCTGTTTCAAGGAGTATACAGACTTTTCAACATCAATTTTTGACATCTGCAAGCAACAAGTGTTGCTGTTTGCTGAAATACAACTTCAACAGGTAGGGTCTGTTTGGATCAGGGTAAAGTTTTGAGGATTTTTCAGAGTCTACTGCATGTAGACTCATCTCAGCAGATTATCCACTATCTTCAAATGGTGATTGATGCCAAAATGAGGTGTTTGTCATGAACTGTGTGTCTGAAGTTCTGAACCATGGCACTTGTCCCTTGAACATACATATTACTGAACAGATTTTTACTGAAGCTATTAAAATGGATACCGTTGCTATTTTAAAATACCAAGGGATAGCATATTACTGCCCAATACTAGGCCAATGTCACAATTCCTCACCAATCAAAAAGCCTTCCAGCTTCCATGGTCCCACACCCTCACCAGATAAGTCACCCAATGAGCTTCTTTCGTATGCTCCAGATCATCAGTGCATATTATAGCATGTTCCACCTCCTAGCTGTATGCAACAAACTCATAATGACAGCAGAAGAAGTTGGACAGCATCCTAGTAATGTATGAATTCTATTCCTATACCACACTGTTTTGTTGGGTGTTTAGAATGTATTAAGCATCTTCTCACTAACTGATATTATACAAATAATGGATGGCAAGTCGTCCAACATAGAGAAATATTGGATGAAGAAAAGTTACATTGGATGAGACGTTTGTTATATTCTCCACCCCCCTACCAAATTAAGCAAACAACAAAGAGTCAAGTAAATTAGATCAATTTATTTTGTTGTGAACAGCATATGATTGATTCTGATGCGATGAATGCTTCTAAAAGGTCAGTAGCATGCTTGTCTACCTTCTTAGTGTTTTTGGCATCCTTGGAGTTCAATATTTCCACCAGTTCCTCCTCTGTGAACTCAGCAAACCTCGCTGGCAGACGATTTTCTGCTGTTGTTGACAAGTTTGTTGCCATTTTTTCAACCAGCGTCTGTCAGCTAGTTCCTGACCTTCATATGCCGCGCTCTGATTGGCTAGCTGTTGGCAGTAAGCTCTAACGCTATTGGTCAGTGGGAACCGATCCAATACAACTTTTGGCCCTAGCCTTTTTGGATCCTACATAACTTTCTGGCGCCAAGCATGCCAAAATACAGGTAAATGATGGACAGAAAGGCTAATCTGTGATTGGCTATTGCAATCTGAGTGGAGAACATACAGAGATAACTAAACCCATTTCAGAGACTGGACTTCTATGCATTTATTTATTCTCTATAAAATCTTTGAAATAGTTAAACATTGCTGTTACATTTTTGTATTGAGGAAAATAGGGAATGGCAGAACTGTAACATTATGTTTACTAGTGACCTAGCACCTGCGCATTATAAATAATTGCAAGCGGAGAACAGAGAAAGCAGTCCTAGTATTCACCATGCAGCGATCTTTCAAGTATTCTATAGATAATCACAAGGAACACAGGACTACACTGACAAGCTCTGCGGGATACCCTGATGCTCTCATTAGCACGCTAAGGTTCGAGGTCACACTGTTGTACATGACCCAAAAATGTCACCTCATTTTAAAATGCCACCATAATACCAGAACAATTCTTTTGTCATTACATTTTGGACAATTAAGCATAGATGAACAAATGACAAAATGTGCAGCTCATTGAAACCAAGACCGTGATTCACGGGTGTGGACTGATAATATGGTATTACTAGCTTTGCACTTCATAACCCCTTTAATAATGATCATATTTAAGCGTATTTAACCTGGACTATTTTCATTTTCAAATCTGCTCCTTCAAAGATAAATTCTGAATGAAAATTTTCATTTTAACAAATCTGTCATCACTTGTGTGTTAAATTAACAATCATTAAGGCTTGAATGAGCGTGCAGTGCAAACGTCCTGTTGTTCACACCATAGAATCACACAATGTTTTCAAGACTGTTAACTTGTGTCTTCATGTGAAAATAACTTTATAGCCAGTTCTTCGTCACCAGCTCTGACCATCACAGCCTCAGCACTGGTGTCCAGGTCAGAAATGCCAGTGTGCAAAAGTGATCATGGATTTCCAAATAAATGGAAATTTTAATAAATTTTTCCTTAAAGATGACCCTCCAATGAGATCAAGAGAACGCCCAGACGCAACAATGAACTATTTAATGCTTAACCCGACAAATACAAATAAACACTGAACCAAAAAAATAGAAATGACACTGGGACAAACCTTAATCTTGGTTATGTCCAATAATTAATCAGGCATGGTTTCTTACAGGCAGAGCTCAGGGCAGCAGACAGCAGCCAGGAACAGAGAAACTTAGACAAGAATGACATTACACTAGGCACCAATCAACAAAGACTTTGAGGATGACACAGCGCTGCCACCTGTCCTCCCGAAACACGAGCATGTCACACTTGGCTTGCCACTCATTGTGGGACCTGTCCAAAAACCAGCCACTGAGGTCGATGCAGAGGGACACATTCAAATATCAGGCCACAAGAGTGTAAATGGCATGTGGTGAGCTCACCCCAAAAAAAAAAGTTCCTCATGAAAATCTTTCCTCAGTATTTCTAGCCTCTTGTCCTGACCAACTGTCTTTTTCTCTCCTCAAAAGTTTGTATCTCACCAGCAGTAAAAACTCAAGACAGAAGGTGATAATTAAAGGTAAACTATACTGAATTCACAATGATGTCACTCGGTTGTCTGTTGTTCTGTGCAAGACATCTTTGATTGTCTTGCACAAGATCCAGTGGCACTGACATGGCAAACAGCATCTATTAAGAGCACTTATCCTATAACGAAAGCAAGACAGATGGATGCAAATATGTTTTGAAGATCTGGGTTTGTGACTACTGGACCAAGACTGAGATCCAATAGTTCAATGACTTCCTGGACTCAGCCATCAGTATTATTTCTGTGTGCGATCAAAGTGTAGATACATTCACTTATCTTGGCAGTGACATTTTGTGTCTGTTGGTCTTCAGCTTTGAGGCTGAAAGATGCCTGGGAAGAGTTTATGGAGTCACAACGTTCCTGGACAGAGGTATCAGGATGGCAACACCAAAGCAGGAGAACAAAGTTCCAGCTCCTGAGAGTCCTGGTGCTTTCTGTATTACTGTATAGTTGTAGGACTTGAATGCTAACCAGTGACCTAAGGTGACAACTGGATGTCTTTGGTACAGGCTCTCTTTGGAGGAAAGTCGCTTACGAAATTTTAGCAGTGTGACGTGCTCCTCTGAGCATAATCCAGCATGTAGGCCCCTCAGGTTCGAAGACCTCAACAACTGGAGAAATGCCAAGGGAACACCCACATATGACCTCACGGTGACAATTGGATGGACACTTTTGGGAGGGTGGGGAAGGACCATACAGGCAGCCTACAGTAGATCCTCCATTCTAGACTCTGAGGACGGATCATCTACATGTAAGTCCGACAAAAAGCTGAACTTTTATCTGTACAACTTGAATGATTTTGTACAAACACAACTGGGGAAACAGTCAATATTGAGTTAAAAGAAGTAAGAGATACAATTATCATTGTTATACTGATTTTACACGTTTCAACACTGCTCACCTTTTCCTCGAGTGTAAAAACATGGTGTTTTTATTACTTTGTAAAATCTGACAAACTAATGGTGTGAGATTTTAATTTATTCACTACATCAAAAATCCCATGCTAATGACATTATGTTTCCATTCATCAGGCTTTTATCTGTGTTTCAGCCCAGACTTGGTCTGATGAATAGCTGCCTTGTACGTACACTGAACTAAATTTGCATTTGGTCAAATAGACATCTTCACAAAAGGTAGACATCTCCATTCATTTGCTGTGGGTCTTGTATGTGTATATACTGTAGGGGAGGTGATGGTGGTTAAGGCATTGGGCTTGAGACCAGAAGATCCTCAGTTCAAATTCCAGCTTGACTGGAAAATCACTAACGGCCCTTGGGCAAGGTCTTTAATCCCCTATTGCTCCCGGTGTGTAGTGAGTGCCTTGCATGACACCACCCTCACATCGGGGTGAATGGCATTATTGTAAAGCGCTTTGAGCATCTGATGCAGATGGAAAAGCGCTATATAAATGCAGTCCATTTACTGTAAACTGAAGCAATTTATTTAATTAAATTTCATTCATTTAGAAGTTACACAATGCACTAGCATCTGTAAATGAAAGCAAAAAATTAATTTAGCTGTTTTTCTTTCAGCAAAGTCTTTGATCTGATGGTATAAAACTAGCATATTCATGCTAAAACATTTTAAAAGAAAAAAAATTTTTTTTTAAATTAAAAAACCACAAGTGCCCTTTTTGTGGCTTGCCTTTGTGTCTGACCTGTCTAACTTTCCCCGTCTAGTTCGAGGCTTGAATCACATCCAGCAATCATGTAAAAAGGATTCTGACAGCAGAGAGCACTATTACTGGCTGCCGTTGGCTGATCTGATGTTTCTTTTTGAAATTCCTACAACGGAATACAAAGTAGACAACGTGCTGAATGCTGACAGAAGGCACCAAAAATACCAACCCCTTCATCTTAAATCAATCACATTTTATCTGTGCATTCTGTCAATTTATTTTGCAGTACAAGTTTAATTTATATATATATATATATATATATATATATATATATATATATATATATATATATATATATATATATATATAAACACAAGTAAATAAATTCTCCACAACAGGCCAGTTAATGCAGTTCAAGAAACAAGTTTTCTGTGCTAGTTTTTCATTTGCAGTGTTATATGACAGAGTTGCAGCTTTTAAAATTCCACTTTTAAAGGGACATCACTGTGCACATTGAAGTTAAAATTTTACAATGAGTTTTTCCATCAATCACATAAAATGAATGCAAAACCTTATTTTGCAGTAATATATTCCACTAAATTGATCTCAGCTACGTACTTCTCGTGTCAGTCATTCAAGTTCAAAACAGTATTTTCTGGGCTCCTATGATTTGCAGTCTTCTCGTGCCGACTGGCTCTGAGGCTGACAGAGTTAATCTGATCTTGCTCATCTGCAGACAGCGTTTTGTTGATGTCTGGGATTGAATCATAGCAAATACCTTTTCTTGCCTCAAACACTCACACAGCAGAACTCACACTGTGAAGAACTGACAAACAAAATGTTGGCACCAGCTTTTATAGGACATGAAAAGAACAACAAATATAGTTCTGTTTCCATCTGCTTTTACACCCGTCTGGGTGAACCCTAAGTATGATTTGCCTGGCTTTGTTTTCTGAGACAGCGTGTCCGGGCTGGAGGCAGGTTGTGTGTCTCAGCACAGAACTGCAAATTTGATTAAATAATTGCACATGCAGTCACATATATAAAATTGTTCTATACGGAGTTTTGCGACCACTGCAGAAAAAGCAAATAGGTATCAGCTAACTAGCTGCAAAACACACAAATATGGCCTGACACACACACACACACACACACGTGTGCAGAAACCTGAGACCCCAATTACACACAGAGTAATGATATCATTTCCTGTGTTTGCCAGATGTCTTACTGCAGAAAAAAAGTGATTTAATGGTCCTATAATTTTTTTATGGGGGAGGACAAGAAAGGGTCTTTTGGTATTAATGCTAGCTAACAACCACCCCACACATGGTTCTGTTTTCAGCTGAGCCCTTTGCGTGACTGGCTCTTCTCAGCTGGCAAAACCCTAACCCTAACCCGAACAATCACGATTTGACTGTGCAGACATTTGGTTTATTGGGGGAAGCTTTTAAGATGGGAAAGTTTCCATTTTTTTTTTTTAATAAATCAGATCAACCTTTCTGCTGAAGCTCATGCAGCCACCCCCCCCCCCCCCCAATATTTTTTTTCATTTAAACTACATCACGGGTTAAAAAAAAACAAAACATAAGACTTCTCTAAACAAATAAAACAGGGTATAAATTTAAACTTAGAAAATAATTTTAAGTGGTCATCCTATTACAAATCCTACCCATTACCTACTGGGGTGGTCTGTCATAAAATGTTATAGCTGGAGAAATGAGTGAACCTACTTCAGCATTCTTGTTTGGCTAAAAATGAGCACGATAACGGAGACCTAACTGAGGTTTCGCCTTCACTTCCATAAAATATTCATGTGACCCTGTTTTTTATGCCTGAAAGTAAGAAAATGTGCAAACAGGATAAGGGTGAGCAGGAGGGAGCACTTTACTGTCCAACTGAAAATGAAGAAGACACAGATGGAGAGGAAATGTGACTGATGAAAACTAAATATGAAATGAAAGGAAATAAGAATTTTTTAAAATCCAAAAGTCTGGACCAAGAGCAGCACGAAGTTCACTGCAAAAAAAGGGGTGTCTAATAAGATAAAAACCCTAAATCTGAAGGAAGCAAAGAAACAAGTGAAATACGGTACCGCAGTCTCGTTTGAACCCTGCGTGATATCGCGGGATTTGACCACTTATGGGGACCTCTGCTCCGTTGCGCAATATATACACAGCGTAACTTCACACAGATAAATGATGTATGGTTTTGTTTTCAGCTGCAATCACCAAAGCAGTCGTGAAAGTACCGTATTTTCCGGACTATAAGTCACACTTTTTTACATGTTTTGGCCGGGGGTGCGACCTATATTCCGGTGCGACTTATAAATGAAAAATATACCGGTAGGATCTCAATTAATTTACTGTAACAAAACAATTTTACGTGACAGAGTCGATCTATGTTTTAAAATGGCCACCAGAAAAGGAAATGCAATGCATCATGGACACTGTAGTATGGCGGCCGTCCTATAAGTCACGCTGGTCGCGATAACCAATCAGGACGCGTATTCCTCACCTCACCCACAGCGTGTGAAGCTGACGAATACGGTGCTTGCTGTTATTCCGGCATGGCGAACAAAACAGCTTCAACCCTTGGATATCAGTGTGAGCAGAGTGTTTAAGTTGACGCTGAGAGCTGCGTGGGAGCACCGGGTGAGCGACGGCGGAGGATTAGTGTGTGCACTTGGAAGGAGCTGGCGTCGAAGATTGTGAATAGCGTTTGAAGCAGACGAACATGGTGTTTATTCCGGGACGGCTAACAAAACAGCTTCAACCCTTGGATATCAGTGTGAGCAGAGTTGACGCTGAGAGCTGCATGGGAGCACTGCGCGACGGCGGAGGATTAGCGTCTGCACTTGGAAGGAGCTGGATCGACAACGCTGGGTGGTCATGAGCTGCGCAGGTAGGTGCTGCATGGTTCGGCTCGCAATGTGGTCCGCAAAATACAAACATATCTGTAGGTAAAATGCAGCTCACGAGAGGGCACTCAAGGCTTGTGTGACTGTTCCTGCGACTTCTGACTACCATAGAAAAATAAAAATTTCAACGTTACTGATAACTTAACAAGACAACGGAGAAGGCCCGAAAAAATGCCACCAAAAAGAAAATCATACTCTGCAGATTGTAAGTTACGACTGGTGAAATATGCATCTGAAAACGGTAGCCGTCACAATATTATCATCTGAACTTTTCATGTTAAGTTAACATACCTGTATGTCCATGGGACTTATAGTCCAGTGCAACTTATTTATGGTTTATTTTTCTTTATAATGATAAAGTGGCTGGTGCGACTTATACTCCGGTGCGACTTATTTATGGTTTATTTTTCTTTATAATGGATAAAGTGGCTGGTGCGACTTATACTCCGGTGCGACTTATAGTCCGGAAAATACGGTATTTTATTTCTTTATTTATTTTTGGTTTTCAGTGGAGAAGAAAAGTTTCGGCAGATGGGAGGCATCATGTCGGTAAATGTTGCCTACACAGCTAACCAGAGTAGCTCCGTTCTCTCGCCTGCAAATCTGCCTCGACACGTTTGTGATCTGTCATAAACAAACCGCAACACGTCCATCCACTTTCCCACCACATCGTCACTTTTTCTTTGCATTTTCACTTTGTTTGCGTGTAATTTCCCCAAAAACCCGTTGAAAATGGCATGGTTTGTCCACCGGAAGTAGAGAAAATTCATCATATGCGTCATATTTTACCCCTTTAGCACCCGCCCCAAATGAGACTGTGGTGCCCAATTACCTGTCCATGAAGCAAGATATTACATTTGGCAAGATTCTTGAATTAAGATTGTTAAATCTAGAAATAAGCATGTTGAACACTTAAAATAAGAAATTTACTCTTAGAAGATAAATGATCTAACACTTCTAAATTAAGTTTTTTTTTTCCCTTGTTAAGAATGAAATACTCTGCAGTCTTCTTTTGTTTCTTCCTTTAGTTTAATTTTGTTTCCAATTGCAGTTATTTTATGCACTAAAGACATTTACACAAACATTCACGTTGTGTCGTCCTTACTCAAGTGGCCTGCAGCTCACTATGCTGTATCAGCAATGATTAGTTTGTAGGTGGATGTGTGTCTGACACAGAAGTGCCAAAATTTCCAAGAGTCAGTATGAGTGAGTCAGTGGAGGAAAATATTCCCAGGTCATTTTCAGATTTATTTTATTGCTTCTGTAGTGCTATTATTAGGCCATTATGACTTCACGTGCAATATGCCCAATGCGGTCCAGTCCACAAAATGAAAAGCAAACTAAAACCATGTTGACAGGAATGAAGAGTCAAATTATCCACTAAATCATAAATCATTCAATTGAATATACTGTAGGTGGAAGAGGATTTGTAAATCATTATATTCTGTTTTTATTTCCATTTTACACAATGTTCCAACTTCATTGGAATTGGGGTTGTATGAAAAATTGTGGGTTACAAGCCGTTCACAAACAGACTAACAAACATCTTTACTCACAGCTTAAAAAACAACTAAAAACTTTTGTTTGTAAAGGGATGGGATCAAAAAAACCAAACAAATCACACAGGGCCTAGCTGGAATTCCTTTATATGATGATGCAAGGCCACATACAAACTATGTGCACTCCTTCACTTTCTGCACTTTTGATTTTCTTCAAGAGACAGGACAACAGAGGACTGTGTCACTCAGCACCAGCATCTGGTCTGCCTCTGTCCTCCTGGCACATGCCCATCTCTGGCTTAAAATCCTCCGAGAACATACACCATTTACTGGTTTAGGTTAAGCGCTCTGAACGGAATCGGCTTTCTTGTTCGGACTCGAACACGATGGAAAAAAATAAACAATCAGACAGCATGTGCAGAGTACTTACTGTTACGTTTCTTAGTGGCCACATGGATGTCCAAAGGTCAAAAAGAAAAGATTTATCCTACAGTGTCTACAGAGGCCAGGCAGAACAACACCATCAAATCCTGACAAATATATAAATGTGTTATTTTAGTAATTTGGATTCAGTGGCCTTTGAGCTGCTTTCTTTGAAAATGTGAATTCTGAATTTCATGTGTCAAGCTCTGTCAACACCGACAGGCTGTAGCACGAGAATCAACGTCAAGAACAACGTGGAATAAAATGAACTGAAGGGTGAACCAAAAGCATGCATGCAGCAGCAAGTCAGGTCCATAAATATTTGGACAGCATCAAATTTTGTCCCTATGCAGCACCAAAATGGCTTAAATTCAAGGCAGTAAAAAAAAAAAAAAAGTATTAGTATTAACCATTAAAGAATGACAGTGAATTTTACACACAGTCCATACATTTTCCAAGGCATGGGTAATTACACAAAACTACATATGAGATTGATTTTTTAATACAAATTGCCATTTATACAGTCACTTTCCTTTAGACAAGTCAGGGGATGGAAGCATCAGTTTTTACAGGTGTCGCACACTGAACAGTCACCTCTAAAAATTGGTCCACCCTGCCTTCACTGTGCATGCGTCATTTCTGACCACAGCAACACGTCTGAGACTGACTCTTCACCAAAAGGTATCAAAGGGAATAATGTGATTATTAACCATCAGATGACAAGGTAAAACCTCTTAAAGCCCCCCATCACACATAGCAACAATGTGGAGGAGCCATTCCGACACAGCAAACATTACCATAATCCGAAGCAGTCGGGAGGAAAAGAGGCGTGGTCAGCCATGGTCTAAACCAGTGTTTTTCAACCTTTTTTGAGCCGTGGCACCCTTTTTATATTTACTAAATCCTGCGGCACACCACCAACCAAAATAATATTATAATGCTATTACCTCTGGTTTTGCGCAAAACCCAATTATCGCAATAGAAAATCGATACAGAAAACATCGCATTTCGAAAATCCTCAAGCATTTTGCGCTCTGATCTCAAGTAGGGCTGTCATGATTAGGAATTTCTGGAGATGATTAATTGTCAGACAAATAATTGCGATTGACGAATATATTGTCTATTTTTTCTCTTTTTTTCCCCTTCTTTATATTCTACTATTGTAGTATAATTACACAACTCTGGAAGAACGTTTGGCTTCTGTGAGTGGAGAAACTGGGAATGGTGCAACATTTTTATTTTTATCTTCATTTTACATACAGTCCCAACTTTTTCTGATTTGTGGTTGTTTCTGTTGCATTTCTGAAATTGTTTCTCCTCATCAGTCACGTTTTGTGCTTAAACACTACATTAAGCTTAAGATTGAACAAATAAATACCTTTGGAAAATAACAGCTGTTAAAAGTTCAGAGTTCTCACCTGCTTTTTGTGATCTGTGCGTCTGAACATTGTTTTTTTTTGTGGCTCTCAGTTCATTCATATATTCTCATTTTTTAAATATGTTTTTAAATATATATGACCGTTTATTTCATCTCATGATCTCATAAATTCAGCATACGACACGCACATGGTGTGAACAGGATGGTAACGGCGGAATCACACCTTTAGAGAAAGTTCAGAGAGAAGTAAAGGCAGCTTCACGTTTCCGTTAACGTTCACTCGGGTTAAAATCCTCTCTCTGCTCCGCGCTCGCTGCGCACTGAACGTGTCGCGCCTGCATTCAGGAATCTCCCTCACCCACCCCCTCCCTCGCAGTCTGCAGCCTGTTAACTCCGCACGCGCGCACACAGGCACAGACACACACACCGACGGCTCCGCATTTTAGACGGCTTTTGAAGAAGACGGCACTGTTTTAATCGGCTGTCAGCCTCCTTGTTATTGTCTCGCCTTAAGACGAGAGCGAGGCTGCAGCACAATGACGTCAGATTCTGAGTCGTTTTATGCTTTGTGGATAAAATAAATAATTCACGGTAATCGCGAATATGAAAAATAATCGCGAATATGAAAAATACCCACGGCACCCCTGACAATCGATCACGGCACCCTAGGGTGCCGCGGCACCCCGGTTGAGAATCACTGGTCTAAACACATCTGGACTGCCTCGTGCATACCTGCAGGACGCAGCCCAAACATATTTCAGACAACAGTCAGACGGCACCGACATTGGAGCCCACTCAATCAAATCTCCGCTCGTCCTCACATTTGCAGCGCTAAACTGACCTCTCATCAGTGTGTCTCACATGACGGAGCGAGCATGTACATGCACAGAACAGGTGATCCGAGTGATGAATGTGTGTCTGCTCACGTGTGCAGAACAGGTGCTCAAAGCAGTGTGCAAGTGCGTGGCTGAAATGTTCGCTGCTTGTATGTGTGTGTGTTCATATACGCTGTACCAGTCGCTCCACGTGCGCATGCGAGCAAAGGAGCTGTCCATCCAGAGAGCACACAAACAGGTTGACAGGTTCCCTTTTGGTGTTTGATCAGTATATACTCACATTGCTAGATTTTATTCGTCTGGCTGGACTCTGTAACTGGTGCTGAACTGTGATGGCAATGCACCAAGTGCACCAATTTCCCACAAGTGTGCAACTTTCAGATTCAGCCAATGGACTTTCTCTTTATTTTTAAACTGTTTTTGTTGTCATTTTACTTGATATACATCTTAACTGCAGTTGGATTATTATTGTGGGGCGTCACTTCACATGGGATTTATTCATACCAGAGGTGGATTATGTATTTGTCATCTGATCGACATTGCCAGCACACAGCGCAGTCGGGTGAAACGGACTTTATCAGCTGTCTGCACTCTGAAACGCGAGGTACCGGAGGTGAGTTACATGTTTATTTATGTCGTCATGTGCTGGGAAAACATTTTCACATCATACCTGCTACAGACGTAGGAGGTGTACGTGTAATAATACGTGCGTTACAGTGGTGACATCCCACTCAGCTGTGTTGCAGCGCTGCACTGAGCCTCTGACGTGTGCACAGTGCCACATACATGTTATTACATATCAACATTTCCTTCGCCCTCCCTGGCCGAGGTCCAGTGGAGGTGACCAAACATGCCACAACATATCGGCAGGCTTTGCTGTGACCAATCGATCTCAGAGCTCAATCAACCACGATCAGATTGTTTCAGATGCTGTTATGATGCCGTCAGAATATGGAAATTGCGAATTGCGGTCAGATGGTCTTCAGATTACACATAGACCGCCGTCCGATAGGTGTCCATCTTTATGGCCGTTGGCCGATTTTGACCAACTGTTTCGACTTCCACAGATGGCTGTCAGAAGTGAAATCAGACACTTTTGGATGTGAGCCAATTCATAAGTCCGACACCACTCTGCGTGATTCCGGCTATGTGTGACGGGGGTATTAATCATTCTAAAGTCAGTTTTAAGCAGAAAAGAGACCGTTATAAGCAGAAACAAAGCGATAATCGGCAAGTCGCTACTGACACACCGAAATGTCGTAGGTGCAGCAGCACATCTTGCTGCTGTTGCACTCTGATCGCTTCCCCTGTCTTTTATTATGAAATAATGCAGAATTTATGTAGAAATAATTGTTGTACAAAAGATGAGTTCGATAATGACTGGAGTGCCGTTTTAAGCAGAAACAAAATGATAATCGGTGCACCGCTACTGACGCTCAGAAATGACGCTGCTGTGGTCCAAAATGACACAGTGAAGGCAGGGTGGACTGATTTTTTTTTTGGAGGGGGGGGGCATTCGGTCGGCGACAATGGCCCAGTGGTATTCACAGGAGAAAAAAAAAAGTAACACTCAAATCATAAAGTGTACAGTATGAAAAACATGAGTCTCCCAGAAACACAAAAACTAAAGTGACGTGGCCACCATCGTCCTACAAAGCTTTGTCATTGGCTAAAAACAGCCCATACACTTCACAGAAAGACACATTTATATTTTCCTGTGAAATGAATCAGTTTTACCAGTGAGTGGGTATAATCACACAGAAAAATCACATGACAATAGGATCATTCAGTTTCAGCATCACTAACCTCCCTTCCACCAGCTGCATAGATGCAAACAATATTGTGCAAAATGGTGGCTAAGTAATCAGTGCACTTGCTTCCAAAACGGAAGGTTCCCAGTTCAATCAAGACCACCTGTGCTCATTCTCTGTGTAATGTGGAGCTGCAAAACGAAGGGCATCTGGAGTAAAACTCAAATCCATATCAGATCTGCTCTGGTGACTCTGAACATAAAGGGAGAAGCTGAAAGAACTTACTTTAAGATTATTAATATTTAGTTAGATCCCCTCAGTAATCACTGGCAGATCACAGAGTGCATGTGCATGCTCACCTTTTAAACTCCAGACACCCGAGTAAAGTATTTCAAAACAAAAGGTAGGCCAGACCAAATGTGGCAGCCCTGATTGATGCAGTACACAGTGGCTGAGTAAGCAAACCACTGTCCCTCTGTCACCACATATCTTCATGCAGATCACATTAAAGAACTGCAACGTTTTGTACCTTTTTTCACGACACTTAGCCTTCAACAACACAGCTGTGTGATGTGAAACGGGCATTATTGAGACTTGCATGATCAGTGAGGGAGCATTTCATGAGAAGAGACATCTGCAGCGCAAACAATATTCCAGGTGGGGGACAGTGTCTATCCTTTTTATGACAGTGTAAGTTAAAATCTGTCAAACAGATGTCAGATTCTGACATCTTCTATTGAAAACTCTCACATAACTTTAACTGAGGCTGGGTATTTAATGGGAGTTTATAACATTGCACTTTTTAGGACTGGGTATTGATAAGATTTTATCGATATCAATGCCATTATCGATTCTGCTTATTGATCAGATTTTTTTTAACAATTCCCTTATCAATACCTCCTGTGAATTTTCTGTGTACTAAAAGTTTTTTTTTTTGCAGGTTTTCTGTGTCAGCATTTTATTGAGTCTTAAAGTAAATAAATATGAAATTGGTCACTGGATCCTTGATCTCTGGACATAAATAAAAATAAATAAAAAATGAACATGGTCACTGGATCGTAGATCTCTGGACATAAATAGAAATAAACAAAAGCTGTAGTTTTTGTTTTCTTTCAAGTATAAATGAGACAAATTTAACTCCATAGCCTCTTGATCTTGACTTGCAGCTGCCTGTGCTGCAAGTCAAGATCAATGTCATTCATAAAGAACGGAGGATGTCTCATTTTGGGGAAAAATAAAAAAATTTCCGAACTGGTAAAGCAACTCCAGCATTACTTTTCAATGGCATAAAAAAATAAAAATTCAAATATATATGCCTAATGGCAGTTGATGTTGGCCGGGCAGTCCGCTAGCCAGTCCGTTAGGCCTGTAATCCTACAGGGGAAACACTGCACTGAATGTGTCTTGACATCATTAATACTGTTAAATATTTGCTAAATACCTTAGTATTTCTTTTGTTTTTCTTGTTGCATAATGCTGACAAATTATACTGTATTTGTTGTCTTTCTGATGCCTGATTCTGTTTTTTTTCCTTTTCTCTCTGTTTGAGGTGTGGCTTTATCCAGAGATGGGTGTGGCATCTGTTTCTGAAACCCTCCTGTCCTGTAAATTGGCAACATTTCCTGTATATTCATTTTGTGAATTGTTCTGTAATTTCTGTCGGTAGCATGGCCAAGCAGGGGGTCACCCCTTTGAGTCTGGTCTGCTTGAGGTTTCTTCTTCAGAGGGAGTTTTTCCTTACCACTGTTGCCTGTGTGCTTGCTCTGGTGGTTGGTAAGGTTAGACATTACTTGTATGAAGCACCTTGAGGCAACGTTGTTGTGATTTGGCGCTATATAAATGAAAATAAAATGAGAAAATTGAAATTGAAGAGACAAGCAAATAATCTATTACTATGAATTAAAAGAACCTTCAATGTTGCCATTTGCTGAGAATAACCAGATGTTGCTTATGCTCATAATTAATGATCAAGAAATCTGTAAACATGGTTAATGAATGATTTAATCACTACAAAGTTGGCAATAATTATACAATTATAAAAAGCCTCACTACATTTCAATCCTGGATTAACCAGGATCACCGTTGCTCTAAGCGTGCCTTTCCCAAAGAGTGGGCCACACACCACACGTGGTCCGTGAACGACCCCTAGTGGTCCGTGAATATATTGGTAAAATATTACATAAAAACTCATATTCTAACCTATGTTGTATGGCTGGGGGTGCCTGGCTGCCTTTTGTTTCTGTCTTCTGTTCTGTCTTTTGTTTTTCCTTCCAGGTGGCATGCGTTCAGGACTGAGTGGCTGTGTGGCTGAGTTATTAGGACCTCACCCTGATCACCTGAAGCTTGTCATGTGCAGCTCGTCAGGACTCACAGCTGTGGTGCATCTTTATGGATTGAGGCATGGTTGCATTTAAGTCTGGAGTACACAGTGTGTATTTGCCAGAGACTCGACCTTGTGACCAGACGGGTGAGATTGTCGTCTAGAGAGCCATCTCATCATCATGGATGCAGAGACCGTACCAGGTTTGATGCCATGGTCTGTGAAAGAGGAGGGGGTGAGGTCTCACGCTCGTCAGCACACTTCCTGAGGTACTTTAGGTTTTGTGACTAACATGAGTACAGTCAGTAAATGTGGTGTCCCTCACACCTTATTATATTGAGCTGTTATGTTAGTCATTTAATCAGCTTCCACTGCAGTGGAGAATTGAACTGGGTGTTTCATGCCTGCAGGGTGGGAAGCTGATTGGTGATTAAGCCAGGAAGTGTTTGCTGTTTGTGTACACCTTTGAGTGGTCTCTCTGTGTGTGGAGTGGTGGACTCACATGATGGTTTCTTCTTTCACAGACTCGGTTGGTCGCAGCCACCTGGGGGGTGTCGGCGGGGTCCTTGGGTCCGAACTGTTCTGGCTCCGGACCGTTTGTGCTGCTGGGAGCGCACCGCTATTCCACCAGGCCAGACCGCGCACTCATTTGTTATATTGTAGCACTCACTGTTATGTTATTAAATTCTGTTATCCTTTGTACCGTGCTCTGCTTATTTTATACTGGGTCCTTCAAAGGCTGGTCGGCCTTCCGCCCGCGTCCGACACATAACAACCTAAAAGTTATTTCTCAAATTTGTAATGCTGTCATTATTGGGCTGTAATTTGTAATATACTGTTGGAGTGGTAAGCAGACCAATTGTTTTTGGATATCTTGGGAGTTAGGTGGTCCACAACTTTTTTTTTTTAAATGGTTAAGTGATCCATGGTATGAATAAGTTTGAAAAACACTGTAGCAATAGTATTATACAAGTTAGGGCATGTTTAGCCTTATGAACCTGCAGAGAAAAACTGCCTAGCAGAAAGGGGGAGGCACATAAAATTACTAACAGATGTACATTCAAAGCCCCCCCACCCCGACGATGGCAGCTTTACATCAGAGCCGCCCTGTGTAAGTAACTGCAGACAACTGTGGGAAAAATAAGGTACACACGACTGTGACCAATGCTGGAATTGCTGACTGTAGAAAAACTGTGGTTTGTCAATCCAGCTTCAAAAGGTATTATGATGAAGACTGATCATTTTATGGAAGAAAACCATAAAAATGTGGTTTTGAAAACTTGTCACTGTCAATGTTTGCCATCATTCACCCACCACTGTCACCAACCCAGTTGCTTTCAACACAGCTAAATAATACCAGTGAGCAGACAGGCCACAGTGTGCTACAGGCGACTTTCCAACAAACTGTTCTGCTCAAACTACAGGACTGAAGAGCGCAAAGTACCCAGTGTTTAGCTTTTTACAGGTTCTGCATATTGATCCGCAAGTGGCTCAGAACTCTAATGAATAATGAATGGCCATCCTGTCATCCAAAACGGATCACATTTCTCATGGCAACAAGCTATACTGGATAACCAGGACCTTTCTGGCCTGCAGCTTGCTAGGTTTAACTTGCCAACCATTGTGAGGTGCCAAATTTCAAGGGCACTTTACTGTATCACATATAAAATTAGGAAAACATTCCACACATATTTTTAACATATATTTTTAAAATGATAGTTTTAGTCTATGCTGTGGATGTGGCCCTTTTGCTCTACCAGAAACTGAGCAGATGGGAAAAAGTCAGCAGGAGGGGAAGACATGGAAGGTATCAGTGGTGGGCACAGATAACCAAAAAATTAACTTCGATAACAGATAAGATAACTGAAAAGTTATCTTTGATAAAGATAAACTGATAAACCACCCAAAAATGTATCAGAAGTTACAGATAATCGATAACCGATAAATTCCGGTGTTGTCTATGGGACATTTGCAGTTACTAAAGAGCTGAAATTGATTTTTAACATGATTGCTTTTGAAAGCATCAAAAGCAGTAAACGATCTAAAGAATAAGCAACAATGTTTGACCATGCTACCCCCTGCAGAAAGCAGCACAGACAAATCCTGAGAGCACCCACGGAATCAACTCTTTACTAATCATAATCATTTTTTTTTTCAACATCCTGCCCCTGCTAGAAGCTCTTGTTTACAACAGCACTCCCACCACAGAGGTGCACCGAGAGCAGCCATAAGGCCAGCTCCCTATAAATTTCAACACTCCGGTCAGGCGGAGGTCTTGAAAAATAAAGTCATACTAACTTATGGTTTTTTGAAAATACTGATAGAATAACTCCATTAATGTCAATTCTGTCATTTGTACAAAGTTAAAATATAACATATATCTTTTAATGTTGAATAAGACACTAATTCTGAAGTTTTGTAACAAACACAGACCGCAAAGCATTCTGGGTAAAAGTGCTAAACAGTGATTGGTTCAGTAATCCATTATGTAAACCAACACGTTAATGCGACGTGTGTCGTGTGTTGGTTTAAAGATAAATGTGCTTTTGTAAAATATTCCATTTTTATTTGTAAAAACAGGCATTTTTACGGAGCCCTGGAAGTGTCATCGCAATTGCATGTTTTAAAACTTTTATGATGTTGTAAAACGTGCACTCAATATTAGTAAGTAAGTAAATTTATTTATATAGTGCCTTTCACAGACATAAGGCCATGTACACACGTTGTCGGGTATTTGTAAAACCGAATATCTTACCCTTTCAGTTTGGGGAAAAAAACATCATCCACACTACGTCGTTTAAAAAAAACAATCCACATCGAACCGGATAAATGTGTTGTAATTAGTCTGCCAAACCTTTGGGTGGCGGTACTGATTAAAATTCTATCCAATCAGGAGCCTTATTCTCTTGTCGTCACTTCCACAAAAACTAAAAACATGGCGCCAACCTCGTTCGTGTGGACCGATAAGGAGTCGGAATTACTTCTAACAGTAGTTTTAGAATACAAAGTTAACAAATATATGCACACAAAAAGTGCCTGGACAATGGTCAATACCAACACTTTGAGAGCAGCCATGTACCCAGACGTTTAATACTGCCATGAACACTCCTGGCCAGTAGATGGCAGTAGCGGCCTTGAAAAAATGTCAAACAAAATTCCAGATAATCCGTGTCTGCTACATTTAAGATGCGTGGAATTTAACAAACGCAAATACACTAACGTCTATAAACCCAGAGAATATATTCACGCAAGTTTTAGGCACTAGAGTTTAATGCTGTTATCTGTGGACCCTGAACAGAGTGTCTGAAATGCATTTGTCCTGTCGTGAACGTCTGAGATTCTTTATGCTACCCATAATGCAATGCTGCCTGGCACAGCATGTGCTCACAAAACCTTAAAAATTAGCACATTACTTTAAAATGAAAACATATATCTGATATTTTCACTTTATAAACTTCAGACATGACAATAATTTTAAATAACTTGTCTAAAATGAGTGGTTAAAATTTGAACCATAAGTTAAACATGTATGCCTCTGGATGACTTGGTGACTATGCGGTTATATTAGTATGGTGTTAAAAGAAATGACTTTTTTTTTTGATCATCAGTTCTCCTTTGCTTACAGATGATAGAGTGGTTTCTGTTTGCAGAGGATAGAATAACATGTCTATTAGGAAAATTTTAACAGGTAGGTCTCAACAGCTTTAACAGTTTTAAAAATGTTTTTCACTGTTCAGCTTAGTTTAGTACGTTATCGGTCTAAAAGTTATCGGACGGTAATTCATCGGAAGATAATTAGTCCGATGATGGTTTTTAAATTTATCTAAAAAGATAATCTGATAATGAAAACATTATCTTCGATAATTATCTGTTATCGGATTATCGGAAGTGTGCCCACCATTGGAAGGTATGATGTCAGGACTGAAAGAATAATTATATCTACATAAGTCTCTCTGCTCTCTATGACCTAAAAACTAGAAAGGTGTGCTTTCTGTGTCTGAAACAGAATTGTCAACACATAGACTATCAGTAAGTAAGTCTCTTTGGTTGCTCCCTTGTCTTTACTTGGGGGTCGCCACAGCAAATCCAAGGTGAATGTGCATGTTTATTTGGCACAAGTTTTACGCAAGATGCACTTCCTGACGCACCTCCACATTACATGGCAGAGGTGGGGTTTGAACCGGGAACCTGGCGCACTGAAACCAAGCGCACTAACCACTTGGCCACCACCCTCCTATCACATACACTATCAGTATTATGACTGGTTAAAGATATGGAGCACCCCCATAGTGACAACTGAGGGGACAAGCAAAGTGGACACCAAAACAATGATGTGCTGCAAGCCAAGGCTTTTATCCAATTACTTTTGAACACAATCACCATAGTTCACCTTTTTTTTGCCACATGATATTTCTGTTGCCTGACAACAAACTGAAATCAAACACTTCTGTTAGTGACACGTCTCTGAGGCACTTGGGCTTATTTGTATCTGCAAGTTTGTTCTTTCGGTCACTACTCAAAGCTCATGAACACAGGCGAGGATTGGAGTACAAATCGAGGGTGCAGGTATTTAACAGGATAATCTTATTACCATCATGTAATATCATGAGTTTTTGGCTGCTGGGAAATCTACACGACCATGAAGTGGGTGGGGGAGTGGAGGTGCATTTAAATAACATGCAAAATAAAAATTGCAGCCCTAAATTCTTGGTAATAACACAATAATATTGTAATTCATAAGCACAGTATAATGACATTCATTCTTATTTTTGTTCGGAAAAGACACCAGAAGCTATCGACAGACAGAAATTCTATTTTTTTTCTTGAAAACCCCTCCCACACTCTCCTCATAAACAACTTTGCAGTTCACAATGGCTGCAATAAAAAGCGTGTAACTGTTACTTTTTTCATTCTAAATTCTCCTTCCCCACTTCATGAAACCTCAGGATAATCAAGCTAATCTTTAGTTTCAGTCCTAAAGTTAGAAGAACAAGTCTAAGAATGCATGAAGAACAAGCTTTCAATGGTGACGGGAGTGAATTATGGTGATTTTACTGAATGTGTAGTAATTGCTAATTCCAGATTTCCTGGAAAAAAGGGCTTTCAACCTGGAATTAAGAAGATAATCTTATTACCATCTAATATTATGAGTTTTTGGCTGCTGGGAAATCTGCATGACCACGAAGCGCCCCCATTAAGTGCATGGATTCAGATTTTGTTTTTCTTTGTTTACATTACTTCATAAGAGTTTATCTCTAAAGTCAATAAAGACACAGTGACTCTTCTTCGGTAAATCCAAAGATACGAGTGCTGACAGCTACAAATTCAAAGTCATGCATGCCTTGAACCTTTGTGCAAATTACAGCTGACACAATAGATGAAGAAACTGAATGAATAGCGATTTGCTGTCTGTCAACTTTTCTTCTAATCAAGCTTCAAAAGGAAGCGTTGACAAGTGTGACCTAAGATTTGTTAAGTGATCTTGCGACTCAAGGACTACTGGTGAAAGAGAAGTGCTCACCCCTCCATCATCACTCAGTTTGCTAAAAACAAAGCCCTTAATAATACCTGCAGCCAGTTTCAGTGTAGCTGCTCAACTGGGTAAAAAAATAATATGACTGCAGTTGAAATGGGATGGCTTCATTGCTACAGACTTTAGTCTGATGTATCTGTTCTTAAAATAAGATAACATAAGTCTAAATTATTAATTTCACCTTATGCTGAAGCTGACTTACTGAAATGAAGTAAAAATATGAATAAACTACATTTGCAAGCAATCAAGGGTCCAAGCAATCCTGTGCCACCATGGATCCAAGCCTGCCCCAAGCATGGATCACGGAGAAGCCTTCTAAGCCTCTCAGGCAAGATCGACATGAATTTTGGCACATTAGAGCTGTGAAATTCATAAATATATGCGTTGCAGCACCATCTAGTGGCGCAGTTCCACCAACTTTAGCACTGTGGACCTAACAGAGGTTGTCCATAGACATGCCAAATTTCATGCCATTCGGTTATCCTGTTAATGAGAAAACCCAAATAGCTGTGAACAAGGTCTGACTCAAAGTAAAAACTTGCAAACAGAGCAAAATATTCGAAAGTTTCTGGTCCAATTTCTCAGAGTCGTGAAGCAGAGAGAACATTTTGACACCAATCTGGCCTTTCTCTGTGAAAAATTCAGATACATGTTCATTTTGCCTATTTTAGAATTTTGCAAAAAAAGTATCATGGCACAAATGAGTGTGGCCTACACCTGGGAAAAGAGTTCCCTCCACTGATCGCAACAGTATGAAGGTTTCCTATGTGTGGTTGAAGATCACAAGTTATTAGAAGTCCTTTGTGTCAAAACATATTTATTATTTATAGCGCCACCTAGTGGTTTTTACCAGGCATTTTCTGTATGTGTCTAGGTTGTTCTGCACTCTACCAACCTGGCAAATTTCATGCCATTTGGTAATCCCATTAATGAGGAAAACCCAACATTAATTAAATAGCATTACATATAGTCAAACTGAAAATCAACAAACTTGCAAACAAAGTAAAAAATTTCAAGGTTTTTGGTCCAATTATTCCGAGTCACACTCCAGAGCAGAATTTGAATCTGGTGCCTTAAAATCGGCCAAAGGTTAGCCATCTTTGAACTTGTACAAGGTCTGTGTCCCAAGAATGTTCTGTGAATTTGAAGACTGTGGCAGTAATAAGACTGGACTTTTGCTGAGCACAGACAGATGGATGCAAAGTCTTTGCAATATCCGATTGCCATATTTGATGGCCTTGGGTAAGAATCAGATTCTAGATGATATGAGACAAAATAAATCAATGAATTTTGAATGTCAGTGCTGCTTTATAGTGTATCCGTGAGAATGAAACAGCTCAGATTGAACTAAGCTGTTATTGAGCCAATACACAGCAAAAATCACCAGTGTTAATTTAACACTAGTGACTTTGCTGTGTACCTTAAGAGTGTTTTTTATTTAAAATGGTCATGTGCACAGTAAAAAACAGGCAGTTATACCACACAATGTAATTCTTACTCTGTTCATTCTCCCTAGAAAATTTGCATGTAGAAGTTAACACCAGATGATTAAAAAAAGAAAACACATAAAATACACATTATTAGACTGAATAATGTATTATATACACCATTTAAATGATGGACAGTTTCGCGAATGTGCAGTTTATGAAGTACTGGCAATTTTGTGCAATATTGTGCAGCTGTGCAGGAGTCGTAAGGTGCATTGGTGCATAAACAGTGACCAGAGCTATTCTAGTAACTACTTAGAAGATGATAGTAATAATGATGAGGAGAAAAATGACAGGTAAATAACAGTCACTCAGGTGGTGGAGGGGTCAGTTTGTAAGTTACTGAAAGACCTAATGGCCTGTGGGTAGAAGCTGTTTGCCAGCCTAGTAGTCCTGGACTTCAGACTCCTGTAGCGTCTGCCTGATGCTAGAGTATGAAGAGTGAGGGTTGGGGGTGTGTACTGTCCCTGATGAGGTTGTGTGCCCTATGCAGGAATCTGGTTTGGTAAATGCCCTGCAGTGAGGGGAAGGCTGGCCCAGAAATGTACTGTGAGGTCCTTAATCACACGCCTTCCTGTCTTGGACTGTGCAATTAGACTGTTATGGCAGTGGTGAGGACACTCAATTGTACACCTATAGACGTTGCTGAGAATTTTGGCTGACATACCAAATTTTCTCAGTCTTCTCAAAGTACAATCTCTGCTGGGACTTCTTGATGCTCTGTCAGGTGTTGTAAGTCTAGGTGAGGTCAACACTGATGTGAGTGCTGAGGAATTTGAAGGTTTTCACCCTCTCCACCTCTGTCTCATCAATGTACAGTTTTGTGTGCAGCTCCCCACTCCTCCACCTGAACCACTTGAGTTGGAATTGAACTGTTTCATTGCCATTTTAAGTAGTTCACAGCCATTTTCAGTTTGCTCACAGTAAAATCAGGTTGCATTAAGCAAGTGGGCGACCAGCTTTTTAAGCACCGTCAACACATGGAAAACAAATGACCCATCTTTCAGCAAAAACTCAGTATCACTTCATGAACACAAGAAATTCAGGATTTTTTTTTTCAAAAATCTATTTTTTCCCAAAGAATTGACTATTGATAGCCTTCTTTTTGGTGTGAAACATCGGCTGGAAGTTGTTGCGCTGACTGCATAGACTTTTGGGAAACTTTGTGTTTCCCCATTTTGTCATGGTGACGGAGGAACTGTTTTCCATGTGAAGCGTACTTCAAGTGGTTGTGACAGCAGGACCATTCAGCTTCCTCGTGGTGTCTGAGAAATAACCTCAGAGCTCATCCTTTTTCTCCAGCCAGGTCCATTTAAACTTGTTTTGATGATGTCATCAGTCAACATAATGTTAGCTGTGCACAAGACCAAAATCTCACTTTTGTTCAAAATGCTGGTCTCCTAACACTAAAACCATCTGAAAGTGCTGTAGTAAGATCCAAATTTAATACAATACAAATGTCATATTTTGCTATGTCATTTGACGTTACTCATAACATGAACCTCCCCTTCCAACCTCCTCCTCTCCATGCTGGCAACTGTCGAGCAGTCAAGTGTTACTGTCAAACCAGTCATATATGGCCTTTTGGCAGCCCAACTGATGGAAATCCGTTGTACCTACAGAGAACGTTAATCACTGCCCGTTTCAGTTAAGCAACACAAAGTTCAACTGGTGCATGATGAAAGAGTGAGTGAAATGTGTTCATTTACCTTCAGCTGCAATCACTGACAGCAACACCATCACCCCCACAAACACTGCACACAGGCCATGGGCGTGAATAAGAGCCTTTGGCATTGTCATGAAGACCACAGCTGAGATAAAACCCGCCATCGTGCAGCTGGGGCGTTATCAAGGCATTTCATCCACTTAAGAAGAGAAGATCCATTCTGAAGACAAAATGAAGTGAAGGATTTTGGAGATCGTTTAAGGTCCTCTTTAAATGAAGGCTCCTTCTTCCATGAATGTTTTTGGTTATAAATAAAGGCTGTTAAAAAAAACAAAAACAAAAAGAAGAGGAACAGTGTGACACCAAAAACCAAACTGTCCACATACTGTTGTATCACTCTGTTAAACTAAGGATTTAACAATGCATTATCATTTAAACATTGTGTCTGCTCAAAATTTGTAAATATACATATAACTATTAAATAAAATGTCAAATGAGCTGACTATTCAAAATAAATAAAGATACTGATGCATTTCGTTTCCTTTTTGGTGCCCTATGCCCAAAGAAATTAAGTCATAAACATGGGCAAATTAGCTTGATTTCTCTTGACTCTGATAAGTGCTCAGAAACCTCAAGCTGCAAGGAATATGAATTTTGGTGACATCATCTCAGGTCATGCTCCTAAAATGAACGAGGAGAAAACAATTTTCTTTTTGACAGTGTGTTTTTTGGTTATGTGGTTATGGATAATGCGGTTCTGCACAATGTGGCTATGGGTGATGTGCACTGTATGAATGCAGTTTTGCACAATATAGCTATGGATGATGTGCACTGTGTAAATGTAGTACTGCACAATGTGGTTATGGATAATGCGATTCTTCACAAAGTGGCTATGGATAATACGGTTGTGCATAATGTGGCCGTGTATAAATACGGTGTGATTGCGCAAAATGTGGCTATGGATGATGTGGACTGTTTAAATGTGGTTTTGCACAATGTGGTTGTCCATGTGCCCACACAAAGCTGCCTCCATCTCTCCAAGGTGTCACAGCGAAATGCTTAAAAACTGTATTTCTTTAAAACATTTTCGTCACATTTGCTTGGTTTTGAGGTCAGAGATAACGCACTCATAGCTGCGCATTTAGACTTACCAAAAAGAAAGAATGGAGCTCCAACTCGGTCAATTCCTTCGTCTGGCCAACAAGAAAATATCCTTGAATGAAGAGAAACAAAGTCCTGCCTCCGTTTTGTCTGATTTCAGCGGAGACGCGCTGTGAATTAGGCTGCCTTACATCCGACACTCGTCTTTTTGCGAACGGTTTGCCTTTTCTCGTCCTCGACACTGGGTTAGCTCCACCTACCAACACATCTGATTCGTCATTAATTTATTCGAGCAGTTCTCATTGGCTCTAGCCGCTGTCCGTCACACTGAGGTTAAACTGTTAGGTTGGTTGTCATCCACGAGCGTCTGCGGCTTCCAAGGCAACGTTTGTCTCGTGCGATGATCCACATTGTTGTTGTTGTGACACTTTAAAAATAAATATATACATCTGTAATAAACATTGTTTTTACTATTAAGGTTACTCTCACATGTCAAACTGTCAGACTATAATTTTATGGTGACGTTTGTCCTTTAATTCATCATTTCAGAGCCAAGTAATTATCTTCATTATTTGGTGACTATGCAGAATACAGCGCTTCAGTTCTACGATTGTAAATTTATTTACATCTATTTCATAGATGTGCACGGACTGAGATATTCTACACGGCTTTTTAATAGGTGAAAACAATAGAGACGAACAGCATGACGTCATCACCTCAATTTTTGTTTCGAAATGTTGGTGGACACCGCCCCCTAGTGGCACTATGGGCAATTACTCCTTTTTATCCCATAGAAGTTTTAGGAAGTGAAAACAATTCCAGTGTACACTTAATACCTTTAAAGTGGTCTGATTGTGCAAAATTTGTTGTATTATCTACATCTTACAGTAGAAGAAATATGGGTTCTTATTTAGCCATTGAAAGCCGATCTGGGTTTGCTTCCCGATTGCACCCATGTTCCCAAATGGCACTTTCATCACTCCTCCCCAGCACTCCTGATGAAAGTACCATTTGGGAACTTGGGTGCAATCGGGATGCAAACCTCGATCGCTGGCATCCTGTCGGGCCATTATGTTTTCCCTGCCCACAGTCCTCTGGTCCTTTATTATATTTCTTAGGGCCCCTACACACATCGTACGAATGTGGCTGAATTGCGCACGAAGCAGGAATCGTATGCAATACGTGTAAAATCAGAGCTGCCTCCAATGCCTCGTACACCTGTTGCTACAACTATTTATGCACACCAGCGGCTGAAAGACAGAGTGTGCGCTGTGAGAGCCCATTACTCTCTCGCGCCAGGTGTCCGCCAAATTCCAGGTGATACACACGAACATCTAACACCGCTCACTTGGCACTTAGAAAATGTGTGGCCATTCATGCTGTTAGTATGAAAATAGCGAGCAGACAATCACTTTCAAGCTGGCTGTAAAATTTGTCTAAGTGCCCTGACGAGTGTGGCATTGCAAAAAGCAACACACGTGGTGTGCCCCGCCACAACACGTGCCATGCATGTGAATCACGCATGTCTTGTGACTCCCTCCATCCCCAACACGTGGTGGATGTGTTGCAGATGGGGGAAATAACTAAATAGCAGTAAAAATAACTAAAAATAAATGATTACATAACACAGAAGAGAGTGACATGTAGGTGTATGTGCTGAACTGACAGGGGGCATTGCCGCTGACAGCCGCAGCTGTTGAGATCTCTGGTTCTGGACGTCACAGGTGGGGAACACATCCCATGTTTGGGCAGACATGAACTTACAACTGTCCACTGTGACGCATGTGTGTCTGCTTGCTGTCCTCATGTGCACATACATAAAAACATATATTGCTGTTGCGACGGGCTGCAGCGAGCGAGCACACGGCGTGCACATTGAGAGGCTGTCCCAGGTGAAATGGACCCTCAGATCATAACACACAGCGGGCAATCTGAATGTCACGTCACCCATGTGAGCTCTGTTCCACATGATGTGGTGACTGTCCTGCGGTGCACCATCCACAGGACACATGTGTTGTGCTGGATGTCTGTGACCATGGGTCATCTACAGAGGAAGAGATGGCTCATACTTGTATTGTGCACTTGATAAGAGAGATTCAATAAAATCTCCTTGTTGATTTCAGGCGTTTTTCCACACCTTTTATAGGACAGCGATGGTAGTGCAGTGGTAAAGTTTCTGGCTGGCAATTAGGGCTTTTGTAAATTGCAGGTTTGAATCCCATGGGTGGCATGTATTTTTTTCACAGCAGCTGCCCGATGTGGTTACACATGCTCCCACTCGTGCATGATCCCGCAGCGGGATCATAAATGCCTGCCTGACCACGTGTCCCTCCTGACATCGGCTCAATGTTATCGTGATTCACTCATACAAGCTGTTTCGCTGTGATTTGCCTTGATTTGTACTACTTATTTGTACTATGTGTGAAGGGGCCCTTAGATTTGTCATGTGTCTCCCATTCTCACTCTTTTCCAGTATGAGTTCCATGTTTATTTTCTGTGTATTTTTTATGACTATTAGGTTTCAGTTTTTGCACTGTTATTTGATCTATGTTTGAGTCATTTATCATCTATTCTGTTGTATATTAGTTCCACATTTGTTGTTGCATTTTGTGTATATGTTTTGGTTTTATATTTCTTGATCAGGTTTTATTTCCACTTACCTTGAGATGTGCGTTTTATCAGATGTCTTTGTGTTTCTTCATTTCCTCTCGTGTCTCGGCTTTTCCGTTGTTACTGATTTTACACCTGTTATTAATTAGTTGAGTTAGTTTTTAAGCTGCACCTTTTTGTTGTTCATTTGCTGGTCAATTGCCATAGTTACAGGTGTTTGTTTCCACCTTGATCACCTCTTTGTAAGTACGTTGTTCCCCAGGGCATTTTTGACATTTCTTGGTTTTGCCCTCGTTTTGTTCCTCACTCCATCACTTCTGTATTGGATTTTTTGTCAAATAGTAAACTGCATGCATATAGCGTTATGCCTCACATTCACTCATTCACATAAACACACTCACACACCAATGTCAGGGTGCTGCCATGCAAGGCCCTCACTACACACCACGAGCAACTAGGAGATTAAGGACCTTGCCCAAGGAGTCTTAGTGCTTTTCCAGTCTGGTTGGGTTTTGAACTGAGGATCCTCTGGTCTGAAGCCCAACACTTAACCACTAGACCATCACCTCCCCTGTGATATCACTGTGGATCGCCCTGTCACTGCTGTTATATTATTACCACTGTGGATTATTAAAGCACCCTATTTTTTGCCCTTCACTCCTGTATCCTGGTTGCCTACTGCTGCTTGGGTTATGTTTGACTCTGCTAAGCTCCAGATGTAACAGAATCAAATCAATCAATCAATCTATCTATCTATCTGTGAGTGTGTGTATGTATGCATATGATTATTCATAGGCTACAAAGCTGAGTGCATCCCCTCCAGATTGTTAACATAACTAAAAAACAAGATGCTGTCCTCTTGTAATTCACCGCATTAATATGGCTTATAATGAGGGCAGATTCTTTACATCTGGTGAACAGTGATGCACCAGCTCAATTCAAAAAGCAAGTTTGTGAAATCCCATAGATGCATCTGTCATCTGTTGGATGGTTCATGAATGTTCCATGGCTGATGAAAAATTAGGAGTAGGTGTGGTTGTCAGTGAGAGAGACAAACTGGTTTGCCCCTGAAATGTACTAAATCACAGAAGCAAAATTGTTTTGCAGTAATTGTGTTCTAAAACTCAAATAACAGTCACCCCTCCACACAACCCTGTGGGAAAGAATTTTATATTTTAGCATCGAAAGGAAGAGATCGAGGGAGGTGGTCGAGCAAGATACATAGTGAATGGGGTCTGTAAGACAGACCATTTATACACATAATTTGATATCACAGAAATAAAATGTTATTGACCATACATGATAAAACTCAATATGATTACAAGTTCACACAACTCTATGGGAAGGATTTTGTAGGAAAAAAGCTGAAGCAGACACTTCTTCATTCTCTCCGTCTCTCTCAGCATATGTATTGTTTTGAAGTTATATGTTGGTTAAAATAAGCTTGTTTGCCACTTTCTTTAATTTCAAAACCTTGGCCTATTGGTCAACAATGCCACTGCACCAAATTATCTTTAAGTCATCACCACATACATAAATACACGACACTGATGCCGTGACTTAACAGTTTAATGTAAATCCAAGACAAAGTGTGATTACATTTCTACACATATACAATATGCATATGTGAGCATACAAATTCTCATTAATAACTCGATTCACCTCGGAGACCGAAAAATGATCAAAAGTAACAGTGAATAACAAGCTATAACATAGTTCACCACAACGCGAGCCCCTTCTCACCCTACAGTTAGTAAAGAGGACAATTAAAAGAAGTATTTTCTATTTGAAGAAGCAGTTTGCCTGTTCAAATCCTCCAGAAAATTTACAATGCTATCATTAATTTTTTTAAAGCCTAATATAAATTCACTCAATTTTTCTACAACGAAAATGATTAAGAGAACCACACAACATCATAATGGTAACACAAGCGCTTAGTAGCAAGTACTCAAATTGTTAGGAGGTTTAATTAATCCTTCTTATTGTCTTTATTATAATTATTTAAACATTCTATAAAGCCAGTAAAATATTCATTCTCATAACATACTCAATAATATTAGACTAAGGAACAGGGTATATAGAATGCTACGTCAAAACAGATTGAAATGAGACATCACACCCTAATGAACAGAAGTAAATAAGACAATTAACAGAGATGTATACTAGGAAGTACTGCAGCAGACATTAGCTTGATCAACAAAGAATGAGATTTTACACCACTGAGAAACCATACAGCAATGAACACAAAAGGGGGTCAGGGTTTGATGCACTCTTAGGTTTTGAGACAATTAAATTACTCGATACGTCACTTAAATAAATGTGATCTCACTGATTGTAATCTCATTTTGTGGCTGTAGATAAATGGAAATTTGAAATATGACACTGACCTGAACTGTAGCTCAAGATAAATGTTTTTCTTTTTTTAAGGGTAAATTTAAAAAAAACTTTGGTCTACCATCACCAGATTCCTGTTATTAACATTATACTACACTACAAAAATAAAATAAAAAACTTTCTTTGGTGAGCGATCTCTCAAAATAAACAGATGAGCCTGTGTTTTTGTTCATGTAAATTAGAAATTATGAGGTCTTACAACAGCAGTAAATTTGAAAAAGCAGATGGTAGAAAGCCATCATTGCCAGGAGTGTACGCACATATTTCCACTGGTTTTACTGACACAAAATCTAAAATGTTAAAATGTTCAGTAAAATCATTTACTGAAATATAGCCAAACATTATCATATACATAAACATAAAAATTAACTACCTGTTCATAAAGAACTGCGACATGAGTAGTTTTTTCAAGGCAACAAAATGCTAGCTAGCTAACGTAAATGTTCTCTCAATTCAGTCTAGCAACTGTAGCTATCTTAAATCCTACCTGATCATAAAGCTTACAATGGTCTGAAAATTACATGAATTTGCTTTTGGAACAGTTTTAGACTTCAGCAGCTATTTAATTAAAACTCAATTATCAACATGGCTAGCTAATGTGTTTGTCGCCTCCAATTTTGTCACTGTTTACTTCTACTGACTCTAAGGCTAACAGTATTAAACAGGTTATATGTATTATTGAAATATTTGAATGGATTAACACCAGAAAAGATTATTTATTTATTTTTGAATAACTGAAATTAATTGATCTGAAATTTCACTGAAAAGAAGCTAGTCTGACTAGATAGAACAGAATTTTATTTTCAGTGCTAATATCTGAATGAATGAAACTGTACTGTGTAAATTTGTCTTGATAATCACTCATGCAGAATGTGGCTTGGTTTTTACACTGATTCAATCTTTAAAAAGATTCAGGTCATAAAATCAAAAACGTAAGTGATCCATGTGGCACATTCAATGAGTGATGGCATCAAACCTTGACCGCCTCACCCTGAATTCCCCCAAAGAATAGCCAGCAAAGGAGTAAATCTCCTTAAAGGTTCAAACAAAAACACACTGTCATCCCAGCGGGCTTTAACAATACACGTAAAGTTAGATTATTAATTCCTGTTCACAGAACGTACACAAGCCCATGATTAGTCCACCGAAAACCTTGACTTTGGGAAGCAGCTATGACTCTTCCAGAACGACTGCAAACTTACATGAGTACGTGTTGGCTGTATATTCGCCTTTTAAGAAGCTTCAAGTCATGTTAGAACAGTATTTTCCAGCAAAGACTAATGCAGCACGATGTGCCATGGTTTCAGGAATGTTTCTCAGTGTTTCCAATGTTCCAGGAAGAGAAAGACATTTTCATCATTATGCTGTTGGAAGTTTGAATGCATTTAATAATATTGCATGTAAGAGAAAGATGCCGCCTCTTTTTACACTCTTATCTGAAATTAGTTGACTTTATTTGAAAAGCGCATTTGAAACCGCATGGAAACCACTGCCAAAAGGTGACACTAAACTGGTTAAGTTGTGTTGATATAGAACCTTAATTCTACTACATCCACTTCTATGTTAACACAACCTGAATGGTTTAGTTTCATGATTTAGTTTAAGGCAAGAGGTATGACGGAGTTTTAGGGCCATATTGAATTTCTTTTTGTTTTTGGACTTTGAGAATAAAGTCATAATATTACGAGAATAAAGTCGTAATTTTACAAGAAAAAAGTTGTAATATTACAAGAAATAGTCTAAATATTATATTATGACTTTATTCTCGTAATATTATGACTTTATTCTCGAAGTCTTAAAATTACAACTTTATTCTCATAATATTACGACATTATTCTCGAAGTCTAAAAAAAAAAATTCTATGTGGCCCTAAAACAGCATCGTAAAGAGGTAATTTTTTTAGTAAACTATTTCAGGATAAGCATGTATAATTTTGTTTAATTAAACGACACCTAAAAGCTTGGGCGGTATCGTTGCATATTTGGAAGGCGGTTTTCTAAAGATCAGAGTTGCTAGCTGGGAAGACTAACAGGATAAAACACCTTTACACTCTACATGTAAAGGTGTTTACATGTAAGGTCACTCGATCTACATCAGCACTCACATTCCCAATTCTGCTTTTCATAAAACAAAAACATTGGCAATGTAACACACAAAAAGTATCATTCGCGTTATTTTGAAAAATGCTGAAAGTACTGGACGTCTTTGAGACGGCAGTGTTCATTTATAAATCCTTAATTATAAGGATAGTAGTAATTTCTCATTATTTCCACCAAAATGTGAATTTGCTGGAGATAAAATGTATAATTATTGCATCATGCATGGCTACCAATGGTGAAGAAATTAAATTAGTGGCCACCTACCGGCAAAGATCTAAAGCCTTTTCTGATGTAGATCTCATTTTGCATTCATTCTGTGCAGGTGACCGTGGTTTTAAAGGTATTACTGTTTTTTTGCTCAATTCATTTGACAACTCATTCTATTCAATGGCACACTAATGCAAAACAAACATCTTTACAACACAGATAAAGCTAAAAGAATATTTAAAGAAAATGAAAGAAAACAATTTGGAGACGGGTTAGCTGATGTAACTGAACAAATCAACTCATTATCCAATCATTGTCGGGGTCAACTGTGCAGAATCATTAAATCACAGGAAGAGGTCCAGCAAAACGGCACCATCACAATCACCAGCCTCACTGCGTTGACTTTAGACAAAATGCAGCATTTTAAACGGGGGAGTGGCTACAGGAACGATGCTCAAATGGGATGGCGTAGCTACACTCCAGGTAGCTATGCCAGAACTCAGCAGCACTATGCGGGGATGAACAATGTGCTGCAGTACTTTATGTACTACTTTATGAGAGGTTTCTTAAAAAAAAATTATGACTGTGTAAAATTGTTGATCATTTTGTGGAACCTGTCGCCATTTTGAAATTTCCCAGAAACCACGTGTGACATTGCAGAAATTGCATGTGAACTTGAGTGTTGTAGCCACAGTAAGTGAAAACACGAATGCCTATTGCATCTGTGTTTTCGTACCTTTTTTTTTTTTTGAGAAAGGAATGTACTACTACTGGATTAGTAGGCGTTGTACTGTAATACAATGGTAAAACATTGCTAATACTATTGGGCATTGTAGTCTCTTTGGGCGGGGGTGCTAAAGGGTTAAAATATGACGCATATTACGCAATACTTATACTTCCGCAGAAAGTGCAGAAACACTGCACTTTCTCTGCGTTTTTGGGCAAATTACATGGCAAACAACTAGGCTAACACTTACCAACACAACCTCTCCTATTTACCTTGTCTTTCCTTCCCCACGGGAACTGACAAAAACGGCACTTTTCACAACTGCTTCAGTGATTTTTGCCAATAACAAAACAGTACATCATTTTTCCATTAGAAGTGATGCTGTGTTTGTGCAGGCTGTGCCCAGAAGTGGTCAAATCCCACGATATCATGCAGGGGTTCAAACGAGACTGTGCCACACCACTGGGTTAGGTTGTAGCCGCTCAGTATCTGAATACTACCGATAGTCATACATGAAAATGCTTCGTACCTGTAGCCACTACCACCTGGAATGCCGTTTCATACTTCTATCATGTCCTTCTGCATTCCAACTTTCAAAATAAAAACACCGCAATGAGGGTGAAAACAATGACTAGAGGGCGCTGTTTTGGACTTGGAACAATTCTGGAGTGCCCCTTGAGAAACGTGCTCTTTCACAGTTGAATGTCTAACATTAATTAGTGCACTGTATTCAATAAGTCAAATTCTCCTCATGTTTATAATATATGCACACATGCATTTGTTTCTGGGGGGTTAAGTAGCGGGGGACTTGCCTTTAAAAGCACCTGTAAATCATTTAAATTCAAGCTTCTGAAGCCACAAATTACTGCCCGCCTGCTGTTGGAGAATCGCTTGCTGTGCTGTTCATGGTTAGAATGCTGAGTTCTTTGGTGGGAGGAGCAAAAACAAGCAAATAAACTAAAAAGGTGAATGAGTGTAACAGCATTATCCCCATGGACAGAGAAAAGGGACAGCAGTGTAGCATAGATAACGCCAAAATCCCTTGGACAATGGAATGTTTCAGTAGTTTGTCTCACAACTAAGGAGCTCAAAGATTCAAATGGAAAATCATCTCCCTTATCCGCGTGTGCTTCGGCCCCAGTGACCTCGAGAGCGTCACGTAAATAAAATAAAAAGACAGCAACAAAAACAGAGAAGAACAATACAAACAGCAACATATAACATAATCACATCTTTCTATGCTCTCTCATGAGGCGTGCATGCCCAAACTGAGGTTGAGGATCGGGAAAATGTGATTGATGGAAAACCACTCCAGGGGGCAGTGGATCCTAATGTGTGCTGCATTGACAGGCGTTACTATTTATTAGTCCTTGGATTCGCATTAAGTCGAACACTTTGTATCATCAGCAGTCTTGCAACACTTTACACAGGTGTGCCCAACTCCACAGAATACTAAATATCACTGTACATCATCACGCCCCAGGTTACAAAGTAGAAATGAATTAAAAACACACATACTCTGATGAAACATCCACAAGAATTATTGCAACAATCTCTAAAAAAAGAAACACACGTGTACTACAGCCATGTCAAAAGTAAATAATTAAAAAAAACTTCCAATGCAAGTACTATGGCATACCATGAAGGAGAGGGGCAGGCTCTCAGTAAACCTCCAGCACTTGTGATGTTTCTGCTTTGTGAGGCCAAATTAACAGAAATTTGTATTCATATCGTTAGCTACAACACCTGTTAAATCGAGCAGCAATCACACAAAAGGACAGCCCTATCAGTTCTCTAAGGGTTCAGGTATCCTGTTTTGCTGGCATGACGATGTCTGTGGTGTACCTGGTTCGAAGACAAATGGACAGTGACAACAAATCGAGGCCGTTTCCACAAGATGCCCTTCCAGGTGTATGCTGTGGTATTCCCCTGTCTGTTCCGGTTCACCTACAGGTCTGAGGTGCTAGCCAAACCTCAAGGCCAACAAATACTTTCTAACAACAGGAATGATGTCGGAATTGTTGGTGTGCGTGTTCGTGGAGCATGCTGCTGCTCCTACCGAAACCTCTGGCTCAACGTTACTACCAACCTGCTCAGTGCCACCTTCCTATGACCGTTTTAGTCTCATTTAAGATAGAGAATCTCCACGTGCTCTCCACAGTCCCTACCTAAACAGAGTCTATGCTTTCAAACACCCTCCCTCGCTCTTGCCTACACAGCATCATCTCTCGCAAACAACCCTCAAACCTCTGTCTCTGTGCTGCATACAGGCTATCGCTAACCTTGCAGAATCACCATCATGGTAACAATCACTTTCTGTCAGGCCCTTAACTCAGACTAGCTTTTAACCTCAAGACAACCTCAGCTCACTGTGTCTCAAATAATAGAGTGTAACACAACACGTGTGCTAGCTAATGTCACAGTGCATGAAGTCCTCATGTGACTAGTAATGCAGCCGGGTCAACCCATTTTACATATGAGCATTTTGTAATCTGTATTTCCCTCTTAATGTTTATTGAAATAATACTAAGTAAGTTTTATACAGGTCCTAAGGGCCATTGGTGCCGGTGCTTAACCTGGGAGTCTGTAGCATGAAGGAGATGAGAGTCCAGAACTTCTCTTATATGGGACTCCAGCCCATCACAGGTTACTTCCCCAGTCAAAACTGGTACTCATTTACAGCTGCGTGGATTGGCACAATGCATCTGAAGTGTCTTTTCTAAGGACACAACATGTAGGCTGACTGGGAATCAACCTCAGGTATACATATTGGTAACCCAACTCTTTATCCCACGGAGCTACCTGCTCTACAGTAAAATTTTAAATAACAGCAACAAACAACAAAAGTACAATTAAATTACGGTATATCCATGTTGAACTAGAATTAATTTAACACTCTGTCTGTTTGCTGTGTTCTCTGCTGCTGGGTCCAAGTGGATTCAAATTTAGTCTGAAGATGGATTTATTTACCTGCAGAATGGAAACGCAAACATTAACGTTAAATTCTCGGCGGCCCATTTGTTAACAGTTCTGCCAGTTAATTTTGAACTTTAGCAACAAGATACAAGTGAAAATTGTATGAAAGATTGCCCATTAAATTACACACAAACATTTAAGAAATTGAAAAGTGAAGTCTCGTTCTTACTTTCATGGATATGCATCTCAGAAGCTCACAGGTTCAACCCGGCAGTTGACCATGATCTTGTGTGTGATGTACTACTGACATAATGAGCCACGCTTATACCATGCAATGCATGCAAAAAAACAAATGTAGCATAAGCATAGACACCATAACATTCTCGTATTATAACTTAACACAATTGTGGTGTTGTAATAATCTGAACAACAACCTGTTCTCTTCATACATGGACTCAATTTGGTATTATATTGATTTTGTACCAAAGAGCTGTTAAATGTCTGGGCCAACCAATTTGTTCAACTGTGTTCTCTGATACAGTGAGTCTGGGTCAGGTCGAGGAAAATTTAAGAATACAGTACATGTGTGAAAGAGGCTTATTTTCGCAAAGAAAGGTATCTTAGTCCATCGTAGTTGAGGGAAGTAGTCAAACATCCTGAAGACTAAGTAAGAGTTCCAGTTTCTTTGGAAAGAAATTCTAGATGTCTTCTACTTGGGTGAGTGACAGTCTTCATCGAAAGCCAGAACTGCACAAAACATTATCAGATAATATGAATCTCTTTGAAGAGATTCCACGTGTAAAAAATATTGACATATGTCATTAAAACGATCTAACAGGCAGCAGTGGAGGCAACAGCAAACAGACAGAAGACCAACAAACTACCTTAAATTAGGATACTTCAAAGTTAAGCTACAATTTTGGTTGCCACTTTGGCAGATGTTTACAGCAAGAACAATAATGTTTATATTCACATTTACATATCCGGAGCAAATGAAACAAGAATTAATCTACCGCATTGTTCAGAATATATGACAACCCTGATTATAACACCTCCTCCCCTTTTTCAAGACATAATATGGGGAGAAAAAACACTTTCTGAAAACCAAATCTTCTTTTTTAACAAAGAAAATGGCTTTATTTGAAAATAATCCTTATAAGAGCACATTCTGTGGGAAGCCAATCGTTTCTTTTTTCAACTATGTACTGACATACCATTGCTTTTAGGACCAAGGTAAGCTTTTCTGACCATTTTCTTTTGTCATCCTCTAACATTACATTCTCATCACATCACATCGCATTTCTTGGCTGCTTAAGAGTTGATTGATGACTCTGATCCATTTATCACCGCAAGCTTAAAGTCTGCATCATAATTTCGCCACGGTTGCGAGTTAACTTAAAAGCCACACTCTTTTCAGGACAATCACTGTGTGATGGGCACAGTCAATTTAAAGGTATTGAGCACTCATGTGGCTGTATGTGGCCCTGTATACAAGACAAGCCCATTATTTTATAATAATACTGTCTTATATTTGGAACAACACGGTAATTACTTTGGTGAGTACCACAGGCATGTTATATCATGTGCACAATGAAACAGCTCAGCTTGATTTCGACTCTGCCATTAAGCTTCACTATCTAATGTGCTTTCACTGAGAACAAGAAACAGCAAGGGCCAATAAGCCTACACCTGGAAGAGGGCTACAACTGCCCCAACTAGGATGTCAAACCAGGGAAACATCTCTCTAAGTATAGCTATAGTCTCTTGTGGCTTTCAAGATCCAAGCCAAGTAAACTGTGTTGATATATCTGTAAGGCACTACGAGGGAACAATGGTCAGAACCTAGAATACTGAAGAGGGCTTTGAGGAGGTGGACTACACACACATGGCTGACAGTAGCACACACAGACAATCACGTTGTACATGCCTATGTTATTATAACCACTTTGTGCAATCACATTGAAAACAGAGGAACAAATAAATCTATTGGTATCAGGGGAGAAAAAAGGTTTTGTCCTTAAAATAAAGAGGTGCAGACTGCTACATTCTAAGAACGAGGCCCAGCTAAGACACCTAGCTAAAACTGAAGTATCATAAAGGTGAAACAAAGGAAAAATATCTATAAATACACTAAAAAGTTTGTTGTCTTCTGTTGGTTATATTTCCAGAAGCCTCCTCTGCTGGAGAAGGTGGCGTGGGGGAAGTCACCTCTCTTTTCTCCCCACACCATGAACGATTTGGAAATATTAAGACAGTTCAAGGCCATCAGCATTTTTTTCTTTGAAGAGCAGCAGGTTTCCGTATTTCACCTTCTCCCAATTCTTTTGGGATTCCAGACATCCAGCAGTCAGTAAGCCCTGTCCAACAGTCACTTCCCAAATTTAAGAGGGGGAGTACAAAAGAAAACCAAACAGAAAACCTCCACTGTCCCAAAAGGCTTGTTTCAAACCTTAGTGAAATGAATGACATGTTACTTTCCCCAATAAAGTAAAGCAAAGAACTGACAAATAAAAGCAAAAACTGGCCCTTTCAGTAAATAAAACATAATCAAAAGAAAACATTATGTTTGAACTGTACCCCTCTAAAATTGCTCCCCATCTTTCCCTTCCAGACAGGCTGTGAATCTTTCTTCCTTCTCTTTCTCTCTCTCTCTCTCTCTCTCTTTCTCATTATATCTTCAAGTTATACGTGACAGTTTGATGAGGATTGCATGTTCCTCTGTCTCTGTTTATGTCTGAGGTTGAGGAGGGGACGTCTGGGATGTCGACGGGGCTCAGGGTGCCTGGGCTGAGGGAAGAGGCAGCAGCAGCGCTGGGTCGGGCTCTCCAGTGTCAGTCAGTGTCGTCTCTAGAGGTAAGGGTACTGGTTGACCTTGGTGGGGCTCAGCGGGTATCCAGTGTAGACAGTGGAGGCAGGCGAGGCGCTGATGTAGGCCTGATGGGCAAACTGAGCCTGGTATTGGCTGTGGTGGAGTGTGGGTGATGGCAGCACACGATGCCCCATGCTGACAGGAACCTGGTGGACAATACCTGGCGGGTAGCTGCCGTGCTGTACCGCGTGGCGCGCTGAGCCCTGTGACGCCACGAGGTGGGCCACGGTGCCGGTGGAGCCTAAAGCAGCAGGACCTGTGTAAGTGTAGAGGTGGGGTTGGCTGGGCAAGTGTGTGGCAGCCAGGTGTGGGTGGACGTTACCCGTATGAGACGGGCTGTTGTGATGGAAGGAATATGGGGCCTGAGCAGCGATGGTGGGGGTGATGTAGGCCTGCTGGCGCCGATGACCTCCATTTCTCTCGGCTACCATGTGCTGCTGGGCCTAAAAGACGAGACAAAAGTTTATAACCTAGAAAACGCTTTCTTGTCTGAGTAGAAACTGTGGGCACACTTCAGATGTTCTACATTAAAATAAACAGAACAAAAATACAAACACAACACTTTTGTTTTTGCTCCCATTTTTCATGAGCTGAACTCTAATAAAAGTGAGCACTTCTCCTTTTCCCAGATAATCCATCCTACCTCAGAGGTGTAGAATATCAAGATGCTGATTAGACAGCATGATTATTGCACAGGTGTGCCTTAGGCTGGCTACAATAAAAGGCCACTCTGAAATGTGCAGTTTTGATGTACTGGGGGGGGGGGGGGGGGGGGGGGGTTCAGAAAACCAGTCAGTATCTGGTGTGACCACCATTTGCCTAACGCAGTGCAACACATCTCCTTTGCATAGAGTTGATCAGGTTATTGATTGTGGTTGGTGGAATGTTGGTCCATGCCTCTTCAATGGCTGTGCAAAGTTGCTGGATATTGGCAGGAACTGGAATATGCTGTTGTATCAAGAATGTCTCGGGACATTTTTCCATTCATCCTTCCTTCAAGGGGAGGTGATGGTCTAGTGGTTAAGGTGTTGGGCTTAAGATCATGGGTTCAAATCCCCGCCTGACTGGAAAATCACTCAGGGCCCTTGGGCAAGGCCTTTAATCCCCTTTTGCTCCGGGTGTGTAGTGAGCGCCTTGTATGGCAACACCCTGACATCGGGGTGAATGTGAGGCATAACTGTAAAGTGCTCTGAGCGTCTGATGCAGATGGAAAAGCGCTATATAAATGCAGTCCATTTGTATATGCCGATTCAGAGCATCCCAAACATGCTCAATGGGTTACATGTCTAGTAAGTATGCTGGCCATGCAAGAACTGGGATGTTTTCAGCTTCCAGGAATTGTGTACAAATCCTTGCAACATGGGGCCGTGCAGCATCATACTGCAGGATGAGGTGATGGTCATGGATGAAAGGAACAATAGGCCATCAACTGCCATCAATAAAATGCACCCATGTTCATTGTCCATAACATATGCTTGCCCATACCATAACCCCACCACCACCATGGGCTACTCGATCCACAAAGTTGACATCAGCAAACCGCTCATCCACACAATGCCACACACACTGTCTGCCATCAGCCCTGAACAGTGAAAACTGGGGTTCGGCCGTGAAAAGAACACCTCTCTGACATGCCAGATGTCATTGAATGTGAGCATTTCCCCATTCAAGTCAGTTACAATGACGAACTACAGTCAGATCAAGACCCCGATGAGGACAATGAGCATGCAGATGAGCTTCCCTGAGATGGTTTCTGACAGTTTGTGCAGAAATTCTTTGGTTCTGCAAGCCGATTGTTGCAACAGCTGTCCGGTTGGCTGACACCTGGTCTGTAGTTATTTGGCTGGTTGGATGTACTGCCAAATTCACTGAAACGCCTTTGAAGACGGCTTATTGCAGAGAAATTAACATTCAATTCACGGGCAACAGCTCTGGTGGACATTCCTGCAGTCAGCATGCCAACTGCACGCTCCCTCAAAACTTGTGACATCTGTGACAGTGTGCTGTGTGATAAAACATTTTTGAGTGGCCTTTTATTGTGGCCAGCCTAAGGCACACCTGTGCAATAATCATGCTGTCTAATCAGCATCTTGATATGTCACACCTGTGAGGTGGTGATGGATTATCTTGGCAAAGAAGTGCTCACTATCACAGATTTAGACACATCTGTCAACAATATTTGAGAGAAATAGGTCTTTTGTGTATGTAGATAATGTTTTAGAAGTTTGAGTTCAGCTCATGAAAAATGAGAGCAAAAACAAAAGTGTTATTTTTTTGTTCAGTGTATATATATTTTAATGACATGACATTAAAAAAATTCTGACTTCTCAAGATTACAACTTCTGTAATGATGCCTTTTAAACTCACAGTAAAATGAATCTCCACAGTAGGGTATAAGGTTAGTATAACGCAACTAAATCACCATTTTCACAGCCAGTTTTCTTTAGACAAATGAATGGATAGATACCTGACCAACTTCATTTTGAGCAATCATTAAGAAATAATGAAGAAATACAAACAGTGTCGTACTGTGTGGCAAAGCTGTCTGAAGTTGGTATTTCTCAAATAAAGAAAAGTGCTTCCGGAGAACACTGGCTGTAAATGTAATGATTTATTTGTGTTATACTTGTACTAAAAGGTGGGCATACAGTGCATCTGAAAATGTATTCACAGCCCTTTACATTTTGTTATATTACAGCCTTATTCCAAAATGGATGAAATTAATTTTTTCTCTCAAAATTCTACAGACAATACCTCATAACACAACGTGGAAAAAAGTTGGGTTTTTTTTTTTAGATTTTTGCAAATATATTAAAAACTAAAAAACTAAGAAATCACATGTACATAAGTATTCACAGTCTTTGCCATGAAGCTCAAAACTGAGCTCAGTTTCATCCTGTTTCCACTGATCATCCTTGAAATGTTTCTACAGCTTAATTGGAGTCCACCTGGGGTAAATTCAGTTGATTGGAGATGATTTGGAAAGAAACACACCTGCCTACATATAAGGTCCCAGAGTTAACAGTGCATGTCAGAGCACAAACCAGTCATAAAGTCAAAGGAATTGGCTGTAGACCTCAGAGACAGGATTGTCTTGAGGTGAAAATCTGGGGAAGAGTACAGAAACATTTCTACTGCTTTGAACGACCCAAAGAGCACAGTGGCCTCCATCATCCATAAATGGAAGAAGTTTGGATCCACCAGGACTTTTCTGAGAGCTGGCCGCCCGTCTAAACTGAGCAAACAGGGGAGAAGATCCTTAGTCAACGAGGTGACCAAGAACCCGATTGTCAGTCTGTCAGAGCTCCAGCATTACTCTGTGGAGAGAGGAGAACCTTCCAGAAGGACAACCATGTCAACAGCAATCCACCAATCAGCCCTGTATGGTAGAGTAGCCAGAGGGAAGCCACTCCTTAGCAAAAGGAACATGGCAGCCCACCTGGAATTTGCCAAAAGGCAGCTGAAGAACTCTCAGACCATGAGAAACAAAATTCTCTGGTCTGATGAGACAAAGATTAAACTCTTTGGCGTGAATGACAGGTGTCATGTTTGGAGGAAATCAGGCACCATCCCTACAGTGAAGCATGGTGGAGGCAGCATCACGCTGTGGGGATGTTTTTCAGCAGCAGGAACTGGGAGACCAGTCAGGATTGAGGGAAAGATGAATGCAGCAATGTACAGAGACATCCTGGATGAAAACCTGCTCCAGAGTGCTCTTGACCTCAGACTGGAGTGATGGTTCATCTTTCAGTAGGACAATGACCCTAAGCACACAGCCAAGATATCAAAGGAGTGGCTTCAGGAAATTGAACACCTCTGGAGAGATCTGAAAATGGCTGTGCACCGACGCTCCCCATCCAACCTGATGGAGCTTGAGAGGTGCTGCAAAAAGGAATGGGCAAAAACTGCCCAAAGATAGATGCACCAAGCTTGTGGTATTATATTCAAGAAGACTTGAGGTTGCAATTGCTGCCAAAGGTGCATCAAGAAAGTACTGAGCAGTTTTTACCTCCGCCAAGGAGGTTATGTTTTCGGTCACGTTTTCTGTCTGTCTGTCAGCAGGATAACTCAAAAAGTTTTGAACGGATTTTGATGAAATTTTGTGGAGTGGCTGGAAATGACAAGAGGAACAAGTGATTAAATTTTAGTGGTGATCCAGATCTCGATCCGGATCCCAATGCTAACGCGTTAGCATGTGTATGGCATTTTCAATGTTAAAAGTTAGCATTAAGCAGTTGCAGCTGTCATCACGTTCGGGTTCATTTGTTTTTAAATTGTAATATTTCTTAAATTTATTTTTGTTTATACGAGGTCTATTAGAAAAGTATCCGACCTTATTATTTTTTCAAAAACCATATGAATTTGAATCACGTGTGATTACATCAGACATGCTTGAACCCTCGTGGGCATGCGAGAGTTTTTTCACGCCTGTCGGTTACATCATACGCCTGTGGGCAGTCTTTGAGTGAGGAGTCACCCACCCTCTCGTCGTTTTTTTCATTGTTTAGGAATGGCTCAGAGACTGCTGCTTTGTTTGATCAAAATTTTTTCAAAACTGTAAGGCACAACTGAGTGGACACCATTCGATAAATTCAGCTGGTTTTCGGTAAAAATTTTAACGGCTGATGAGAGATTTTGGTCTGTAAGTGTCGCTTTAAGGACGGCCCACGGTGCCTGACGGCGATCTGCGCTTCGAGGCGGCAGCGTCTCGCCGTTTCAAGTTGAAAACTTCCACATTTCAGGCTCTGTTGACCCAGTAAGTCATCAGAGAACAGAGAACTTTCAGAAGAAGTCGGCATGAGGAGTTTATTCGGACATTCCATTGTTAACGGACATTTTGTAATGAAAGAACATGCGGGCAGAGTCGCATGTCGGGCCGGACCCGACCGCGGGGGGTCGCGACAGGAAAAACACCTCCATTGGAAACCTTAACGGGCAAGTTGGAACATGCCCAAGCTGTTAAACAATTTCTCAGTTACTCACTTGTTGAAAGCCATCAAAAGCCGCCTGAATTTTACAAATGGTTTTCAACACGGAGGTGTTTTTCCTGTCGCGGCGCACACAGATTTGGAGAGTCGTCACGGAAATGACTCGGCGAATTTGCGTGCACGTCTTTCATTAAAAAATGTCCTTAAACAGTGGAATGTCCGCATAAAGTCCTCATGCCAGCCTCTTCTGAATCTTCTCTGTTCTCTCACGACGTCCTGGGTGAATTAAGCCTTAAATTAGGATGTTTTCAGCTCGAAACAGGCCGACGACGGCGCCTGGAAGAACTGCAGGACGTCCTGCTCCGTGGGAAGTCCTTACACCGACAGAAACACCCCATAATCTCTCATCAGCCGTTAAACTTTTCACTGAAAACCAGCTTAATTTCTCGAATAGTGTCCACTCGGATATTCCTCACAGGTCCAGAAAAATTTTTGATAAAGCAACGCGCGCCGTCTCGAGCAGCGTGTGAAACAAAGGAATTCAGCCGAGAGGGCGGGACCACATCTCACTCAAGGCCTGCCCGTTGGAAGCCTTAAGGACAAGTTGGAACATGCCCTGCTGTTAAACAATTTCTCAGATACTCACTCAACTGAAAGCCACCAAAAGCCGCCTGGATTTTACAAATGGTTATCAACACGGAGGTGTTTTTCCTGTGACGGGCGCGCCAATCCGTCCGCACGTCTTTCATTAAAAAAATCTCCTTTAACAGTGGAATCTCCAGATAAACTGCTGATTCTGACCTCTTCTGAAAGTTCTCTGTTCTCTCACGACGTCCTGGGTCAACAGAGGCTTAAATTTGGAGGTTTTCAGCTTGAAACAGGATGACGACGTCGCCTCGGAGCGCTATGCGATGTCCCGCTCCGTGGGAAGTCCTTACAGCGATAGAAACAATCCAAAATCTCTCATCAGCCGTTAAAATTTTCACCGAAAACCAGCTTAATTTCTCGAATGGTATCCACTCGGATGTGCCTCACAGTTTTCAAAAAAATTTTGAGAGACTGCGCCAGTCTCTCAGTAACTTCTCAGACAATGAAAATCCGACGAGGGGGCTGGACCACTCCTCCCACAAGGCGTGCTCACAGGCGAATGACGTCACCGACAGGCGTGGAAAAACTCACGCATGCGCACGAAGGGTCATGCTTGGCTGACGTAAAAACATATGAATCAAATCCATATAGTTTTTTTTTTAAATAAAACGGTCGGTTTCTTTTCTAATAGACCTCGTAGATCACTGTGCCAAGGAGGGAATCTCTTTAGGGTCAGTGACCCTATTGCCTTGTTTAGAGAAGTGTTTCATAAATGTTAAAAAATTCATATATTTGCAGTTTAGTTGAATAATAAATTTAATTTTGTGTCTTATTTGTTTTTGTCTATAAGCACATGCAATATCAATATTAGTGCTCATATGACAGTAGCTTCTGGGAAAGGTGCAAGATGCAATAAACTGTAATGCCAAGCGCTAAGGATACATGCTATCCAGTCACAGCAGATGAAACTTTTTTTACTACTGAGCAAACATCATTGTTAGACTTTTTTAGGTTCAATGATTCAACGGCGTGTAGATGTTATGGCGTCAGTGACCCCATGGCCTTGGCAGAGGTTTGCACTCTCTGAGTGCTTCTAGTTTTTAATACATTTGCAAAAAATGTAAAAGGACATTTTTCATGTTGTCATTTTGGGGTGTTGTGAGTAGAATTTTGAGGGGAAAAAATGGAATAAAGTTGCATATAACAAAATGAGGAACAAGTGAAGCACTGTGAATACTTTCCAGATGTACCGTACATCAGTTATTTTGGTTTGATATATTTATTTAATTGACATTATGTGGTAGAGATTCCTTTTTACTGTGAATTTCAACAACAGAATTTAAAACAGTCTGCCATCTACATATTTCCACTTGATATTGATATATTTATAGTAACATTTCATACCTGGCTGAGATTTAGAGGTTGCTGCTGGAGGGGGTGTGGCCCTGAGCGCTGCTGTCTATAGGACCCGCCCCCAGTCACACCCCCTGGACAATGATTACTGCCAGACATCACACCATTGGAGGACTTAAATTTATAAGCTGAATTCTGATGGTTCATTGCATCTGCACAGGAGGGCATAAATGGTTACATTTGTTTTTCTTGAACTGCTATTTGTAATAACAGTTATTACTAAGGTGGGGCTGCAGTGTTGAATTAGGAAGGAAATAGTCAAATAATAGTAGGACAATCATTTACCTGGCATCAAGCGCTCACACTCATTCTGGACCTCACTGGTCTGGATTTTTAGAGGGGGGATGATGATGGTTCGCGGATTCCCGTTGTTGTAGTTGTCCAATATGGTGGTTTTTGTGTCGTAGGTGTTGTTGTTTGTCGTTCTGGACTCCACTGTGTACGGACTGTTGTTGCTGGAACAGTCAGAGTCGGGTGAGTCGTGGACTGTCACACAACTAATGACGTTTTTTCTCTGCTTGGAGGAGATGCTGGAAGCAAAAATGTAGACGAGTAGGTGAGTAAGCCATCCCAGACAGCTTATGTGGATGATAACTCAACAACAATAAATGCTATCATCTTGTAACTCGCCAAATTAAAAGACCACATAATAAGTACAAAATTAATAGTGAGTGGTTCACTTTAATGCAGCAGATCAATAGAAAAAACAACCTTGCTTTAACTATGTAATATCCTACGGATGAGTGTGCCACCTGCTGGATGCTGACTGTATGATGAACAGATGAGGAACAATTATGACCATTTGGGGCTGAATTTATATGTAGTTTGGGTACCATCTGTTGTGCATATTGTGTGCTCATTGGTGCCCTCACCGGCACCCACTGGCACGTATCAATTTAAGCCAGCAAACATGGGTAGAAACATGATGCCTGCTTGTGTGCAAATAAGGAATGAAATATGGAAGAAAATGGGAAAACAAAATTGGAATGAGAATGGATAGAATGTGTGGCTGGGGATGAAAAACCAAAACCTTTTGTCTGTACTGAAAAGTAGTGACAACAAACACAAAACACTACTCAGGAACTTTTGACACCTGCTTCAAAACATTGTTCTGAAGTCCATATAAAAAAGACGTCTGCTTAACACCTGCTGTACATCCACAATTTGAATTTCATATTTAATAACTACACTCAGCAGGGTATGTATGTTATTTGTACATACCCATTATAATTAAATGTTGCTGGAGTGTTATTTTGAACATGTTCAAAGTCCCACAATTCTATGACAGTGTCATGATCTGGACTGTTGACCTTGTGTTTCTGGTTTGCCATGTGTTTTTTATTATGCCATGTTTAGTTTTGGTTCTAGTTTTGTTAAGCTTAGTTTAGGTTTCTGTTTTCTCTTGCTGGGTTTTCCTGCTTGGGCTTTGTCTGTCCCTATCTCTCTTGTCCATCTCTCTTGGTGATTGGTGGTGGGCGTCACACTCTATCTGGGCCACACCCTGTTCTGGATCTTTCCACACACCTGTTTCTAATCTGCAGCTCATCACCTGAGTGTATTTAAGCTCCACTGGTTGCACTAGTTCCCTGCCAGATCTGTTATGCCTTGTGCTATGCTTCCAGCTCTGTGTTTTATGTTTCCAAGTCCTGCTACCATGTTGTGTTTTGACCACCTGCCTGTTTGTACCAACCACGTCTTACGCCTGATGTATTGGATCTGTTTTTGACCGCCTTGCTGTAAGGGATGGGTATTGATAAGATTATATTGGTATCGATACCATTATCAATTCCGCTTATTGAGCCGATTCCTTATCGATACCTCTTGTGAATTTTCTGTGTACTAAAAGTAGGCTTTACAGGTTTTCTATATCAACAACATTTTAGTGAGTGTTAAAGTAAATAAATATGAAATTGGTCACTGGATCCTTAAACTCTGGACACAAATAGAAATAAACTAAATCTGCAGTTTTTGTCAAACATTATTGTCATGAATGTAACTCCATACCTCTGAGCTGAGCTCTTACAGATGGCTGCGCTGCACATCAGCATCAATGTAATTGAAGAATGCAGGATGTTTCATTTTGGGAGAAAAAGAAAGGTTTTAGTCAATTGTAGTTTACTGTCTGTATTACAACGTTTGGAAAGAGGTGTCATTTGATTTAAAGCGGTGATCTGCTTTGAAGTTATTAATTCTGACCAGACTCTGTCTCGGCAGAGAGCAACGCAGTGTTTGGAGCAGTACAAACGGAACGGAGGACGATTCTCATTGCTTGTCTGCAACAAGGCAAGAGTCCCAGTTACCAACTTTAATCTGCACAAAAGTGAAATGATAAAAGAAATGATCATTTTCCCAACAAACATCCTCAAAAACAACGGCCGCTCTGAAGGACCGATGAGGGAATCATTAAGCAAAAAGGTTATTGATGTCAGTGGATCGAATCATTTCTTAATGATACCCGAAAAGAACTGGTTCTCGATACCCAACCCTACTTGCTGTGCACTGGACCCCACTGAATTCTTCAGTAAATGTTTTTACTAACCAGAGCAATTATGTTGAGTCCTGAAATTGTGTCCAGACGTCCCCGTTTCACCGCTCTGATAGACAATGTGTACAGAAGTTACTCTGACACAAGCAAAGATTTGGACCTAAAAAGGCTCATTTTAGAAGATATGTCCCCAATTTGAAATCCAAGGGCATTCCCAGGGAGCTGGCCTCTACAAACACTGGTAACTGCAGTGATAAACAGAACCTTAGCTGGTTCATGGCAGTATCCACTCAACAGAACCACATGAATGCCTAAAAGCCAGAACTGACCTTTTGCTCTGTTTGTGGTCGTCTTCCTCGTCTGTGTCACTGCTGATGGTGATGATACTGATGGCAGGACTCGGCGTGTCGGGGATGATGATGGTCTGTCTGGGGACGTGGTGCTGGTGCTGATGGTCACGGGTGGTGCTGGAAGCCTGCTCCCCTTCACCCACCCCCCACCCTCCGCCGCAACCCTGCGGAGGCGGACAGTTGGTAATGGAGCTGCTTTGCAGCACGGCACAACGCGGCGGCGTGTTCTCCTTCACCCGCTTAGAGCGCTGCGGCGACAATACAGCCTGAGACGACGACACCTCGTAGGATGACATGTTCCTGATGGACAGAAAGATATCGGGAGACGGAGTTAGTGTCACGCAAAGGGTAAGAAGGTTGCAGACTTGAAAATCCAAAGCTACTTGTGGTTTGATTGACAGTAAGTTTAGAGTTTTTATTTACCTGGCAGACATCTGGTGCTGTTTGTTCTTTTTGGAAGAGGAGTTGCTATTGGTTGACGGCTGCCTCATAACATGTGCCACTCCAATGTTGAGTGTCTGGTTGGATGGTAGCGTGACGTGGCCGGCCAACAAGGCTGGCTGCTGCATGATGGGATTGTAATGGCTGCCATGAGGGTGGGAGTTCCTGTAATGCAACACATTTTTATATTAGCACACAAATGAAAAACCTGCAAGTAAATAAAAACACATCCAATAACAAATAAGGCACACTGATAATATGAGTTATAAACCTGAGCATAAAAAAGAGAACAAGTATTTCCCGCTGAAGCCAGTGGGTGGCAGCAGCTAACTTGTTCAAAGAGAATGAGTGAAGGAGAAGGAAGGAGTGAGGGAGGGCAGAGGAGCTGACACCAACAGCTGTGGAGCGATAGCTCTGCAGAGGAAGTGCGACACTTTCCCAATCGACTCTCCGAGGACAGCAGAGCTGTCGCTGGACAGGAAGGGAGTGGGGGAGGAGAGGAGAGGAGAGGAGTGGGGGTCTCAGACAGGCAGCTCCGGATGAGTCTGAGCATGCATGCACAACTCCTGCAGCATCTCCTCTGTGCACGTTATATACCTGCACCCTGCTTGTGGTGCCGCACACTGCCTACGTTCCTTCACGGAGTTACGGCAGTGACATGTTATACTTGACGTGATGTCTCTTCGTGTCCACATAAGCCATGTCCCTGAGCTAAATCTGCTCCCGTAACAGCACCCGTGTTCATGCAGAGGCTGTGAGTCACGGGGGGGGGGCGTAGACTGTCCGGGATGTACAGACTCCTTACTCAATCAGCTTCATGACATATCTTGTCCGTATGGCATATTTTGACCATAAAAAAACCCCATAAAACCACTAGTGTTCTTTGAAAACACTTTATGTGTCTTCAAGTACAGACACGGGGCCTCGTTTATAGCCGCTGTGTATGAACAAAATGGGGTTTAACAGAAGCGTACATGACTCTCCACAGAAAAGCTGAGAAATAAAGACTGTATGGAAACTGTGACCCGTGAGTATGGACATTTTGGTGGGAAAAAGAGCTGCCTTGGGTCCTGGATGGCAACCCCCCAGGCAGACATCCGGTCCATTCCCACTTCGAAAGGCGACTACCTGTCTGTTGTAGCCAGGTGAAATGCGAGCGTCCCCTTGACATTCTCCAGCTGCTGGTGTCCTCAACACTGATTCAGTTGCGTGCTGGCTGGATCATGGACAGAGAAACACGCCACATGGCCAAAATGTGTAGCTGACATTCCCTCACAATGCAAGTGATACACCTCTAGTGAGTCTAGCTGAGCAACCATTCGATTGACACAAAGTCCTTCTGGCAGTACTCAAGGATCCAGCGACGGCTGCTGGTCTGTCATAGAGGGGAAGCTCAATTTATTCATATGTAAACTCAAATATGTAAAATGGTCATAACAGTCCCTAGTTGCACAAGCATTTCACAATTTATATCTCTATTACATACAGTATTTTATGATGACACAATTACCAAGTGGTTAGTGTGCTTGGTTCCAGTGCAGAAGGTTCCCGGGTCAAACCCCACCCCTGCCACATTTCTCCAAGTAATGTGGAGTTGCTTCAGGAAGGGCATCCCGCATAAAACTTGTGCCAGACTCAACATGCAGCTCCACCTTGGATCTGCTGTGGTGACCTCGAGTGAAAACAAGGGAGCAGCCGAAGGGACTTACTTTTACAAGAATATTATTAATGTTTTTAAACAAAAATATCACCAAAAATTTCAAGAAGCACATACATTACAGAGCCCGTTTCCTGACATTGTCCCATGCAAATGTTATTTTAAAGATTGGCCAGCAGATGTCGTCATATGTAATTGTATCAAAGCTTCAAAACAATGAACCATTGCTTCATATTGATTCAGTGGTTCAAAACGCTTTCTCCGTCACTAATTTTCATGAATAAAATACATCATCAACCGTTAACTATTACCACATATGCCCGGAAAGACTTATAATTATGAATACTTTGATGTTGTGTTGCGAACGGGACGTTAATTAACGTGCAACGTGCACGTGAAGAATGAAGTAGAGAGTAACTCACCGAGATCTTCTCATATAACGTCTAATCCAGTGTACTTCTCTGTGTGCCTTTAAAACAGACTGATTTACAGTGCACGCAAAACACTTTGGCATAAATTTTAAAATGCATAAATACGCAAAAATGTGCAAACTAATTTTCACATTCCAATAGCTGTCAATCAAAACGAGATTCAGCCTTTTGACTGATCATCCAATCATTGTGTAGAACTCCAGTGTCCAGGACAGTCCACAGCTCCATTCGCCCCCAGAGACGCTCAGCGTCCAGGGGCGGGACAAAATTGTGGCTTTATCCAATGACTGTCGCATTTCGTGGCAATGAAAAAACCTTTCCAGGCAGTCCCATTGAAGCGAACGGATGCTCGGCTTCTACAGGAAAATGCATTGACAGCAAACCGTATGAGAAAAAGATTTATGAGAAGTTAACAAAATAGAGTCAATCGATTTTGATAAGAAGCTGATTCTGAACAAACTTGTTTTCAAGATGAACGTGTTCTAACACATTTGTAGTCAATGAAATAACAAACTGTATATATTTGACTATTAATTTTTTTGACATTTTAGAGGGAGCTGAGCTTCTCTTGCAGTCTTAGTAAACCGCCTCTCCAATGATCCTCCCAAGAGACCTGGTGCCAAAAACATCCAGTTGTTGCCTTAGGTCACTTGTTAGCACCCACGTCTCACAACCCTAACCCTAACCCTAACCCAGATAATAACCATACACATAATTGCCTCTGTAGTACATATGTTACTGGAGGACTCCTCTAGTGGGCATGCCAGGATACTCAGAACAGATATGAGTTTTACAATTTTACAAAAGTGTTGACAGTTGTTCTGGCAAACATATTTGTCTCTGTGCAATGACAATGATGCATTGTATAGTAGATGTGGGTTAATTGCAGACAGACTGGTCACACAACTTTACAGACTTGAACACACTCTTCAAAGCTTTCAGCAATTTTTTTTTTTTTTTTGTTGCCAATGATCATCCTAATACTGCCCCTACCATTCCTGTGCACTATATTTTCCAGAATATAACTCATGTTTTTGCATTTGTTTTGTGGGTCCTGTGACTTATATTATGAAGTGACTTATACGAGGTCTGTCCGTAAAGTATCGTACCTTTTAATTTTTTTCAAAAACTATATGGATTTCATTCATATGTTTTTACGTAAGACATGCTTGAACCCTCGTGCGCATGCGTGAGTTTTTCCACGCCTGTCGGTGACGTCATTCGCCTGTGAGCACGCCTTGTGGAAGGAGTGGTCCCGCCCCCTCGTGTCATGTCTATCTCGGCTTTCAGTGCTTACCAGTCGAGTGAGTATAAAAGAACTTGTGGAGAGCTGGACATGTCCCAACTTGTCCTCTAACACTCCGAAACGGAGGTGTTCCTTTGTCTCGCTTCATCAGCGAATCGGTCGTGACGCGCGAAGCCTCCGCGCGGCTTTCCATGACAAAATCTCTTATTAAAAGTGAAATCTGCCGGAAAATGGCTGATGTCCAGGTCTTGTGATAACCACAGAAAGAGCACACGACGGTCTCGTATCCACAGAGCCATCAGCTTAGAAATGATCCAGTGGTTTGTGCCGCATCGTCGCAGCTCGCAGCACCGACCGTCCTTTAAAGGGGTCCTTAAACCTGTAGTTAAAGTCCTTATTCTCTGTGAAGCCCATAAAATTTTCACTGAAAGCCAGATAAATTTTTCGAATGGTTTCCAGGTGCCAGTCTCTAACAGCTTCTGAAAAAATTCTGATGGAAAAAAAGTCCTTTTCATTCCGCCATTTCCAGACAATGAAAATCCGACGAGGGGGCGGGACCACTCCTTCCACAAGGCGTGCTCACAGGCGAATGACGTCACTGACAGGCGTGGAAAAACTCACGCATGCGCACGAGGGTTCAAGCATGTCTGACGTAAAAACATATGAATGAAATCCATATAGTTTTTGAAAAAAATAAAAAGGTACGATTCTTTACGGACAGACCTCGTATATGAAAAAATACTGCATTAACATCCATAAGTGCAAGATGGGAGGATGGCCTACACACATGACAAGCTGCTTCTGTATACTGATCTGAATGAGGTACTGTACTTCATACTGTGGAGCAGAAGGTGGTGGCAGTGCCTTATGAAGCTGGATGCCAACCACCGAAAAAGAAGAAGAAGATTTGAATGCAACGGATGTGCTGGGTCTTAGAGAATGAGTAAATTAACAAATCATGCTCTCAAACTGAAAAAAAGAGAAGAAATAGCTTTCATATGCTCTTGAATAAAGAGAGACAATATAACCTTCATATTACTTGCCACTTCACTTGTTTGGACATTGTGGGGGAGCCAGAATAGCAATGAGCTCAGATGAGGTAAGGCTAACTATAATATTATAAAAATGTATAGGTTTTCATCTATTCAGTGGAAACAAGAAGGTTTACTCTGAATTTTTTGTGCTTGTACAGTAACATTATTTAGCTCGTTAACCTCTGTTTGCTAATGTGGTGTTTACATTATAAATAAACAATGTGCTGATTAAATAAATTTTAATCTTTAATTTCACTTCTTATTGCATGAAGAAATAGCTCCATGTCAAAAATAAATGTAACTTATAGACTGGTGAAAGTTATATATGTTTTTTTCCGACTAGTACTCTGGTGTGACACAAGTCTAGAAAATACGGTATATTCCATCTTGCAGATGTGATAATTCCTGAATGTGCACAACTGATGCACCAAACGGGAGCATACACGAGGAATCCATATTTAGTCTCAACAGCTTCAATCATGTTCAAACATCTTTAAACGGGGTAGTCCTAGTGAGTACAGCTTGATACTTTGATTGTACTCCATCAGGGTAAAAATTTATTGCGGTTCTGGCTGAGAAAGCAGCTGGGTGCAGCTTCACTTTCATTTTTGAGCAAGTTGCCAGGTATGCACTTTTTAAGCCAGCCAGTTGCCAGATCTACCATTTATAAACCAGCCTGATAGGAGGCATGCCGGAGTAAGCCGTATCATCCTGTTTTTGCACTTTTTCTGGATCGTGGCAGATCACAATAGAACGGTGCCCTGTGGAACAGGGGTGTTGAGTGTGTTTTTATATCCCCCGTGCTCTCAGTCAGTGGTGGATCAAATAAATTTCAGCAGAAAAATCAGTGATTTGTGAGTCGGTTGTTCACAAACCAGAAGGTCATTGCCTCAATGAGGAATTATTAGCATAGTACATTATTATGCTCATTTTAGGTTGATGCAACACAAATGTCCTAATAAAATTACATTTTAGATTCATTATAAATCCCTAACTCTGTGTGTGAAGACAGGAACATTAAAATGTGTATGTCACATTATTCAAATGGCTATAAAGATGTGCTACGAGGGGTTAAAAGCACGGCAGCAGTGTTGCTCACCTCCAGTTGGCGAGAGGCTGTGTGCTGCTCATGGGCTCAGGGATGACAGTGGCATGCTGCACCGAGGTGTGGGTGAGCTGCTGCCAGGCTGGAGGCAGCAGGATCTGCTGGGTCCCACTAGGCCAAGTCTGCTGGGGAAGGACAACATAGACAGGCTAAAAACATATATCGAGCAAAACAGTTTAGGGTTAGGATTTAGTTAAGTACAATCTTGGTAAGTTTCTGTGTAGGCTCTCAGTTGTCCAGGTGGTTTCCATAGTAGAGAAGCTTGAATCTTCCACTGGACTGGGTTGCTTGACGCGAGGACGTTTCGCTTCAAATCGCAGAAGCTTCCTCAGCTAAAATTCTTGCTCTGGTAGTCTGACTTCTGTCTTGACTCTTGACTCTACAAGAGTCAAGCTTCTCTACTATACAATCTTGGTACTTCCAGAAAACCTTCCACTGATGTTGGTATCTATGACCAGCCCAGTCTCACACTTTTTTTTTCGTGCTCCTGTCACGAAATGAGTCAAATTTTCGTGACAGGTTTTTTGTTAAACACACTATTACTAACCCGACTCCTACCCCCAACCCTAACTTCACTTTTAATTTCATGCAGCCATCACGGAATGAATTAGAATGAATTTGTGCTGTCGTGACGAAAATGAACCACTTTTCATCACAATATCACAAACCAATACATTAATGTATATTTCGTGCCATGCCATGAGAGTGGGTTGGTATGACAGGCGTACTGGCTCCACGGAAATGCAAAGGATTACCAAAGTATGTCAGAGTTTGCAATGGGAAAAAATAATTTTTAACATCTTTAAAATCCTGTCATGATTAAAAGAAGACTGGCACAATGAGGTTTACACCCTCATAGACTCTCTATGGTTTTCCGAGGTATGGACCAGGTTTCAGACCGTGAGTTTCTGGAATGCATATCCATGAAAGTGAGAAAGGGGCTTACCAACTTTTCCCAAACTCAAGAATGCCATGGCCCAATTTGAAATCTGAAAATCTGCAGCCAAGCCAAAACTTTTAATCACGGCCATTCTAACAAGATAGAAGAGAAGACTCAACACAAGACTGACATAACATTCAGTGACATTTGGGTTGCTGCCTCATTGGAGTGAAACACCCACACAGGCACATCTCTCCTCCCACTTTTGTGCTGGGCACTCTGGGTTGGCACGAAAACATAAAACAGATGCACAAACTAGATTCTGGTGAAAAGATTGCACCAATTTATCATTGTGGTGCTTCAGATAGTCATAAAGTCAAGTCTGGGAGCATGTGCTGGTGCCGGTGCCAGGCCTCGCAGTATCCACAACTCCACCGGACCACCTAGGTAGAGAACCAGTCTATTTGCTGGAGCCAAGTGAAACGTGGGCATCCCCTTGGCCTTCATCTACATCTTCGTCCCCCTTGGCAACCGTTTGATAGAAACTCATTCCAGCAGTACCCACAGAGTCCTCCAAAGACACTTAGTCCCAAAAACAACCACTCGTCACCTCAGGTCACTGATTAGTGTCCATAACGCGCCCATGGTCATAAAGTGGTCATAAAGCCTCTGCGAAAATGGTGCCCCTGTATTACGGTAAATGTTCAAACAAAGGATCTGATTGAACTTGGTGCATTAGTTTGAGGGTCTTATGACAAATTACAGCATCAAATTACAGCCTAACAGCTGGTTTAACAAGCTAACGGGCAGCAAAAAGGCTCTGCCAGTGACGAGACATCCATCAAAGAAGGCAATAAGACCGAGGCTTCAAAAAGACGGGCTTCATCTCTGACTGGACTCACGTCATCAACCTGCAGTAATACAGTGCACGACATGTTGATTCCTCAGCTTGTGTTTCTGCTGCAGGTCCAGGGGAATGTCAGGAATAATGTGCTGCTACAATATGCCAAAATGAGTGAGTGAGAGCGCACGCATGCCCACGTGTGTGAGTAACCCTAATAGTTTAATGCAGTTTTATTGATCAGCACTTTAATGTCACGGCTAATGAATTGAAACTTTAATACCATTTGCACATTTATTTACAACAGCAGGAGTGTGTGCAGCACCCACATTTAAATGGAAGGCAAGAAAGACTGATAGATCATGAGAGAGAGAGGGGGTGGGGGAGAGAAAAAGGACAAGTTGGAAAACAGATCATTTGTGCATATGACCTGCTGTCTCATTGGGTAGAAACGCTTACAAAAATGTATTTTTATCTTGATTTCTATGTGTTTCTATTCAATTCTGTCTCACTGCCGGCTTGTGGAAGCTCAATTTATCTGAGGGAAGTATCAAAGTCAACGCAGCCCGTCTGAGCCCTTCTCTAATGGAACACGGTGGAGCTGGTTTTTACATCTAAGACCACAGTGCCTTTCATCAATGTGCCATTAAAAGACTCCAATGCATCCATCAGTCTGCTGCTCCGCCACCTGCTCAGTCTGTCTCTGGCCACTCCACATGCCTTTCTCACTACGCATCTGTAATCAGCACTGTCCTCCCTGAAAATGTAACCCAGTTAAGAGATGGTTTTCTTTCCAGCTCCTACCATCACCTCCCACCTCGGCCTGCACTCCTCGGGTGAAAACCCTTTGTCACCTCGAGGCTTTGAAAGCTCTGGCTCTCACTCCCCAATTGTTTCCACATTTTCTGCATTCTTGTTCCAGATAAAGGTCCTGCTGCTCTGGCTGCCTTGCTGCGCGGAGCCTCCCTCACTGTGCGTCCCTCTGTACTCCCAGGGAAGCCGGGGGGACATCTGCAGGGGTCTGAGGTGTAGTGAAGATAGGTGCAGTGTAGACGGGTGGTTTAAAGTGCAGGCAGGGCAACTGCAACCAAAGGGCTGATAACTATCGAGCTGGTGAGACCTCCACAGAGAGAAATGCTGCACACCCTGTTATTAGGTGTGCTGAGGCTCGCTGGCCTATATAAACCATCTGCTTATGTTAACTATTGCCTGCCTTTGTTTAATATGTGTAAAGAGAGAGGTTGCAGCGAATACCTGCAGAACACGCCAATTATATGGGAGTGAGACTTCATATACCAACTAGAAAAGAGTAGAGACTTATGGGTCTAATGCCTCTACCAATGCAAAAAACAAACAAACAAAAAAAAAGAAATCCTGGATTTTCCTTGTTCACGTTTTTTGATAACCCTACGGTCAAACTGGACAAACCAACTATTCATGGGCAGGAGTACAGATATATACATTTTCTGTACTTGCATATTACAGTTATAAGGGTTTTTTTTTTTGGAAGTAGGAGGAAGCCACAATACCTAGTAGTGCAGCAGATACCTGAAACAATCCTTCAAATGGTGATGCAAGAACCAAATTCGGCACAAATACTCCTTAGACCATTTTTTGAAAAAAACGACTGGCCACTTGAATTTTCAATAGGCGGCCAGGTAGGGTTCAATTATGGAATAACCCAGACGTTCATGCTGGTTATACAATGGCAAACAGAGTTTTAAAAAAGGAGTCTTAAAAAGGAGCTAAAATGGCTATTTGCAACTGTATAACAGCATGAATGTCCACAAATCATCAGAAACAAGGCGGTTATTCCCATTCTAATTCAATTCCATCATTTGCACAGTTTATTTTTCTGTAGGTAATTCGGTCAGCGAGGCTTACTGTCGAACCAAGGCAGCGTCGCTCCAACAGCGGTCAGCGTGAAAATCCATCAAATCTATCAAATGTGAAATGGTAATTTTGTATGAGAATCCTCAATTCTTTCGTATGGTACCTTAAATTCACCCATTTCGGTGGTGGTGGTTGAGCCAAGGTAGCATCGCTCCAACAGCGGTCAGGGCGCGGAGTAATCCAACAAACGTGAAAATCCATCAAGTCCATCAATACTTTCGTATGGTAGCTTAAATTCACCCATTTTGGCGGTGGCGGTATGTGACTTTCTCTTGCTCTCAGCTAACAGGTAGCAGCGTGCGCAGATGGTGTTCTGTCAAATTGTGCATCTCGTCACATAAATCGACAGTTCCGCGTCCCAACTATATTGAGCATGCGTGTGCATGCGCAGTAGTGCAGAGGACAGTAATGACATTTGAAATGACATTTGAAAGGAATGACATCTGGACATCCGGAATGACACTGGTCAGGGCGCGGAGTAATACATCTAAATGTGAAACGGTTGAATATTTTGCCACCCGATACTATACAGTCTGAAATCTCACACGCTTAACTAATCAGATTCATAGAAAAAATGTATTAGGGTTAGAATTAAAGAATTACACAGGGGTCAAAATTTAAAAACGCTTCAATCATATTGAAAACTATACCACAGTATTTGTCTGAACGTGAAGATTCCAAAAAGGTATAGTTTGGACTATCTTTGCCTGAATGGGATGGAGTTATGGGGTAAAAACAGCAAGAATGGTGACAAAGGTCAATTTCAGTTTGTACAGGGGTCAAAACTTAAAGTTTCTCCAATTCTGGTAAAAAGTGGTGCAAATTATTGGTTGAACTAATAGGATAAATAAATGGAATTGTTTTGACTGTGTTGAATGTTTGGCCTCCAAAGTAAAGGAGGTCGACGTCCATTGGATTCTATGACTTGACATATGTTACCCCATAATGTGATAACCAAGCATGACACATGGTGCAACCTACGCCTTTTTAAAACCCAATTAACTTACTTTGGATTTCACCTTCCAAATCTTCCTTCAGCTCCTGGCACTTCGCTATCTTCTCATGCTCTTACTAATGTTGCTATCACTTGGAATTTTTCACATCCATCACAATTGCCCTCTTCTGCCCCTTGTCAACCACCACTAAGTCTGGTTGGAGGGCCAGTGCCTTAAGTTTACTGTTCTTAACTACCTCTGGTGGAGTTACCCATGTGGACTTTGGTATTTCCAGTCTGTCTTTGACAAAGATGTTCCCACACACTATCCCAGTTACTTGGTTAGCTTGCACTCTGCCACTATGTGCTGGTCTGTCTCAGGGGCATATCTGCACAGCTTGCACTTTGGGTCCTGTCTTGGTAGATCCCTGCTTCTATGGAACTGCTGCTCAGGGTCTGTTCTTGTGCTGCCATGATCAGAGCATCTGTACTGTTTTTCAGCCCCGGCTTTGCTGTCCATTGACAGGACTTCTGGATGTTGGCCACCCCCTGTAGCTGCCAGCAGTTCATCCCATGTAGGGGTCTCATCTTACATTGACCTCACCACTCTCTGTCTTCCACTGTCTGAGGTAGTCACTTAACCACTGTGGCTAGCTTGTTGATGTTTTCCTACATTAATCCTGGACACTGGCTTTGACACTTGCTGACCCTCAGCCCCCTTCTTTTCGCTGACCATCATACAGTCTCACAAACGGTCTCAGTCTTGTCGTACAGTCTGGGGGTGCTGGATTGCAGGTGGAACCCTTCATGCAATGTGACAAGCTTATGTGTCTTGGCATCTGTGGCACTATCTCTTCCTTTGGCATTTTATAATTTCAACAGGATATCTGATGACTGGTGGGGCCTACATATTAATGGCTTGGAGTTTATTTCTACCACAAGCTTGGTTTTCAGTACTTGCCTTACTTTCTGGATGTCTTTGGTTGTGGTTGTCCTCCTGGTTTCCTCATTATTGCTCCTGCTGGACTGCGTGATACCGAGGAATTTATAATTGTGGTGGAAGTCTGTAATCCTGCTTTCTGGTCACTCCACCTCTTTAGTTTTCACCACCTACCCTCTATTTTCCACCCTTCATTCCACATTTATCCAGTCCCAACGTCCTGCAAATGTCATTGCTGAATATCTTGGTGAGGTGGGTCAGTGAATTAAAGTAAATAATATAATTCAATTAATGTAATTTTTCAATCTGGTGAAGTTATGCATTTTCCTTGGTCACACTGTCTTATCCAAGCTTCTCCTGAACTACCAGGATCCTGTCAGGCCTGTAATTTGGTGCGCCTGACTTGGAAGCAGCCCTGGAGCTAATCACCATTTGGTATCTGAAAGATTAACCCTCCACAGAAACAACTGTGCACATGTGACACGGTATACACATACACATGCACGTGCACAAACACACACACACACACACACACACACACACACACACACACACACACACACACACACACACACACACACACACACACACACACATACATACACACACACACACAGAGCGCTGCGCTGCCTGCCTGCTGACTGGATGATTAACCGGAGATAAGGGAGCGCTTCAAACTCCCTGGATTCTTGGGGATATTTAAAGCCTTCATGGAAATTTCCATAGGGGAAAGAAGCAGTTTGGCGATGGATGTGGTCTACAGCGTGTGTGCACAGAGCGATGCACAGTCACTCTCTGTTACTTCCAACAACTGTATATTAGCAGCTATCATGCCGGCTGCCCCGTGCAGGCTTCACTGAAGGCCTTCTCTGTGTGAAAGATTCTTGCCTTTGTGTGCATCTGACCATAACAGTCTCCAGAAGAGTGAGAGTGGCAAAGACAGAAATGTATGGGGGGGCCTGGCCTGAATGACCTCGGGGAAACTGCTAGCAGGGTCACAAACACTCTGTTATTTCCAGCATTTGTCAATAGATACTATTCTTAGTGAACACTGTGTCAAAACTGAGGATATCGGTTTCAACATGTCCACATTTAAATGGTTTTTTGACAGCTACTGCCAATGCAAGACACACAAGTTCGTACTTTTTCGTCTCCGCGTCTCTTCCTACCTGTGTAAGGAGGCCAGGCTGGATCTGTAGAGGTTGGGCGCCAGGGGCCTGCGTCACTATGGGAACAGCATTCTCCATTCGCACAGAGTAACTGGTGTGCTTGGAAGGGGATGCCTGCAGCCCTGTGTACAAATAAAGCACACGTAGGATCTTAACAAGTACAGCAAGAAGTAACGGTAAACAGTATAGCACCCATCATACGTGCAAGTCACCTCAAATGTTCAATACAGTTACGTGTTTCCCGACCCCTGGCACCTCTTAAACTCCATCATAACGCCAACAGAAATTACATTAGCAATGCAAAATCCCATGTTCTCAACTTCAATTTTCACCAACTCAGACTGATACAATCCTATAGTAGCTACAGTTTCCATAACACCCATGAAATATTGTTTACAGACTGCAAAAAAATTAACTGAACGAATTCATGCTAGTCACACGAAAGAAAAATGTATATATTTTTGTCATTATTCGGTTTATTTTGGTATTCCAGCATGATTAAACTGGATCTTGTACTTGTAAAACAACTTCATCCAGAAACCAGGTTCTCAGCAATGAAAGAATACATGGAGTTAATAGCGCCACCTAAAGGATGTGATTGTAATCCTGACTATGTTATTTGCTGCTAGCTGTGTAGTATTTCTAATGTTCTGGCTGCAAAATTTCCCAAAACTTTCCAAATTTGCATTTAAAACCTGTGAGAAGGGTAATTGTTAGGGTTTTTTGTTTGTTTTTACATCTGCTGTTGTTTCTATCTGCTGTGTAACGGTCCGGTCACATGGCACACGGCATTTACTGAACAAAGGAATAAAAAGTCACAAAGCCACAAATCATCCAGAAAAAGTGGACGAATGAGCTGGCACGTCTCCAATCACCGAAAAGCCTGCGAATGCAGAGCGCATAAAAGACTGAAACGAAACCGAAACTAACAAAAAAGAAAAACAAAGCAAATGGAGACCTTGACGCTGTGATCATTTCTGCAGCGAGCCTGTGCTCTCCACAGCCACCTACAGCTGTGTTGTCTTGACAACTGGTTTGAACGTGTGCGCACACATGCACGTTGGAGCCAGAGACGGCATGCGAACGTGCGTAAATAGTTAAAGTAGTTGATCAAACATTCTTGCCGCTACTGTTTCTGTATGAAAATGTTGCTTTTCATCCGACACATGGATGAGTCATGTTCAGCTCGTCGGAGTTTTAGTTATTGATCCGTTCAGATATCGTCAATGTTCGTGCAAGACGTCAGACTTGGGAGGTTGGACAAAGTTGAACGACAATCAAACGGAACACTGACGGTACGGGAACTATGCAAATGATGAGGAACCGTCAAGACAGAAAGCAAAACAGAATACAGATAAATGTTGTGTGGGCCGCCAGAAGAGGAGGTACTGCTGGCCCACCACCAGAGGGCGCCCTGCCTGAAGTGCGGGCTTCAGGCACGAGAGGGCGCTGCCGCCATGGACACAGCCGGGGGTGACAGCTGTCACTCATTATCTCATGACAGCTGTCATCCATCTACACTTCATCATTCCACTCACTCATTTAACACCCCGTTAGGTCATTTTGAGTACCTGGTCATGCCGTTCGGCCTCACTAACACCCCCGCGACGTTCCAAGCTTTGGTTAATGACGTCTTGCGGGACTTCCTGCACCGATTCGTCTTCGTATACCTGGACGATATACTCATCTTTTCTCCGGATCCTGAGACTCATGTCCAGCATGTACGTCAGGTCCTCCAGTGGTTGTTGGAGAACCGGCTGTTTGTGAAGGGCGAGAAGTGTGAGTTTCACCGCACTTCTTTGTCCTTCCTGGGGTTTATCATCTCCTCCAACTCCGTCGCCCCTGATCCGGCCAAGGTTGCGGCGGTGAGAGATTGGCCCCAACCAACAATCCGTAGGAAGCTGCAACAGTTCCTTGGTTTTGCAAATTTCTACAGGAGGTTCATTAAGGGCTACAGTCAGGTAGTTAGCCCCCTGACAGCCCTGACCTCTCCAAAAGTCCCCTTCACCTGGTCGGATCAGTGCGAAGCCGCGTTCAGGGAGTTGAAACGACGGTTCTCGACTGCACCAGTTCTGGCCCGACCCTGGCCGCCAGTTTGTGGTTGAAGTGGACGCCTCTGACTCAGGGATAGGAGTCGTGCTATCCCAGAGCGGAGAGACCGATAAGGTTCTTCACCCGTGTGCCTACTTTTCTCGCAGGTTGACCCCGGCTGAACGGAACTATGACGTTGGCAACCGAGAACTCCTTGCGGTGAAAGAGGCTCTTGAGGAGTGGAGACACCTGTTGGAGGGAGCGTCTGTGCCGTTCACGGTTTTCACTGACCATCGGAACCTGGAGTATATCAGGACCGCCAAGCAGCTGAACCCCAGGCAAGCCCGCTGGTCACTGTTCTTCGGGCGTTTTGACTTCCGGATCACCTATCGCCCCGGGACCAAGAACCAAAGATCAGATGCCTTGTCCCGGGTACATGAAGATGAAGTCAAAACTGAGCTGTCGGATCCACCTGAGCCCATCATTCCGGAGTCCACTATCGTGGCCACCCTCACCTGGGACGTGGAGAAGACTGTCCGGGAGGCCCTGGCACGGAACCCGGACCCCGGAACTGGACCACAAAATCGTCTGTACGTCCCACCAGAGGCCAGAGCTGCAGTCTTGGATTTCTGTCACAGATCCAAGCTCTCCTGTCATCCAGGGGTGCGAAGGACCGTGGCAGTTGTCCGGCAGCGCTTCTGGGGGGCGTCTATGGAAGCCGACGTCCGGGAGTATATCCAGGCCTGCACCACCTGTGCCAGGGGCAAGGCAGACCATAAGAGGACCCAAGGACTTCTCCAGCCGCTCCCGGTGCCTCATCGCCCCTGGTCCCATATCTGCCTGGATTTCGTCACGGGCCTCCCGCCGTCCCAGGGCATGACTACCATACTGACCATAGTGGACCGGTTCTCCAAGGCGGCCCACTTCGTGGCCCTCCCGAAGCTCCCAACGGCCCAGGAGACTGCTGACCTCCTGGTCCACCACGTCGTTCGTCTGCATGGGATACCAGCTGACATAGTCTCGGATCGTGGTCCCCAGTTTTCCTCTCAAGTCTGGAGGAGTTTCTGCAGGGAACTGGGGGCCACCGTGAGCCTCTCATCCGGGTACCACCCACAGACGAACGGACAGGCAGAACGGGCCAACCAAGAGTTGGAACAGACCCTCCGCTGTGTGACATCAGCGCACCCGACGGCCTGGAGTAACCATCTGGCCTGGATCAAGTATGCACACAACAGTCAGGTGTCTTCTGCCACCAGCCTCTCCCCGTTTGAGGTGTGTCTGGGGCACCAGCCCCCGTTGTTTCCCGTGGTGGAGGGAGAGGTCGGTGTGCCCTCGGTCCAGGCTCACCTGCGGAGGTGCCGTCGGGTGTGGCGCACCGTCCGTTCTGCCTTATTAAAGGCCCGGACGGGGGCTAAGACCCATACAGACCGCAGGCGGTCCCCGGCCCCTGCATACCAGCCCGGGCAGGAGGTGTGGTTATCTACTAAGGACATTCCCCTGCAGGTGGACTCACCCAAACTTATGGACAGATTCATTGGACCCTTCAAGATCATCAAAATCCTCAGTCCTGCTGCAGTGAAGCTCCAACTCCCGGCTTCACTGCGGATCTCCCGGATTAAACCACACCTCACCTCACCCCTCTGTGCTCCCGGTCCGGCACCGCCTCCTGCCCGGATCATCGACGGGGAGCCGGCTTGGACAGTGCGCCGGCTCCTGGACGTCCGTCGAATGGGCCAGGGGTTCCAGTATTTGGTGGACTGGGAGGGGTATGGACCCGAAGAATGCTCCTGGGTAAAGAGGAGCTTCATCCTGGACCCGGCCCTCCTGGCCGATTTCTACCGCCGTCACCCGGACAAGCCTGGTCGGGCTGTTGGGGGGGGGGGGGTCCTGTTGTGTGGGCCGCCAGAAGAGGAGGTACTGCTGGCCCACCACCAGAGGGCGCCCTGCCTGAAGTGCGGGCTTCAGACACGACAGGGCGCTGCCGCCACGGACACAGCCGGGGGTGACAGCTGTCACTCATTATCTCATGACAGCTGTCATCCATCTACACTTCATCATTCCACTCCATAAAAACCGGACGTCATCTCCACCTCGTTGCCGAGATATCATCTACCTGTGAAGGTAATATTCTCAGCCTTGACTGTGTCTTAGTCTGAACTCTTTTTGCAGCCGCTTTCCTGTGGTGTTCCCTATCTGAGAGATTGGCGTTTGGTGTGATCAGCGACGGCTTCTCTTCACACCCCAACCAGATAAGTGGTTAGACAGGAGCTGCACGAGTGTGTGTTAGAGGTGGAGGTGGAATTCCCACCATTGTTGTTACTGGATGTGCACGCACCCACATATGACTGTTTTTGCTCCTCGCCAGCAGTACCAGATCCGACACTCGGAGACGGTGGCCACCTGGGGACTCGGAACTTGGCGGCTCCAGTATTCTCCAGGTTCAGTGGCGGAGGAAATCGGGTGGTTCCGGTTCTTCTCAGGACAGACGTCTTCTATCCTCAAGCCTGCACACACGTCACCTTTGTGGATTGACTGTTTGCTCAAATTCTGTAATCCTCTGTGTTTTTGTTGTGCTCTTTCACAACAGTAAAGTGTTCATATTCGACTCTTTCATTGTCCAATCATTTGCGCCCCCTGTTGTGGGTCCGTGTCACTACACTTTCCCAACAATAAATTGAGGTTGTTGTCAAGATTTGTTCACTTTTTCAAAAGTTTGAAAATTCTGACAAAGCTCCAGCTAAGGAAATGAAGCTGGATGTCTCCAAAAGTCAACGTAAGTCCAGATTTCTTGTTTCGTCTTGGCTTCGTTAGCGCCGTGTGACCGGGGCTTAAAGTATTTGTGAATCAAGTATGTTGTCGGCATGTGAGGTCATGTTTTTGCTCCTGTCTTTTTTCTCCTCACTTTGGCCTCATTTTTCACTGCACCTGCAAATCCTGCTCCTCTAAATGCAAACAGAACTTAAAAATGTCTTCCTGTTTTTGTATGAAATAGCTGTGAATTATAAATGGAGAAAAAAGCATGTTGAATTGTTTTGAGAATTTATATATATAAATATAAAAAAAATTAAAAACATGGAATCAATATACGCAACATTTTCCCCAAGTACCCACAAGTGTTACCAGTACTAGAAAAAGGGGACATGACTCCACATGCTGCACATATGCTATGAATATGGTAAATGGACTGCATTTATATAGCGCTTTTCCATCTGCATCAGATGCTCAAAGCGCTTTGCAATTATGCCTCACATTCACCCCAATGTCAGGGTGCTGCCATACAAGGTGCTCACTACAACTACGGGATTAAGGACCTTGCCCAAGGGCCCTTAGTGATTTTCCAGTCAGGCGGGTATTTGAACCCATGATCTTCTGGACTCACGCCCAACACCTTAACCACTAGACCATCACCTCCACTAATATGTCTTCTGATTCTGTTCTGCCATCTCTCTTTTCAATAACTGTCCATTGTTTCCATCCTCCTCTCTTTCCTCCACTCTGCAGTTCAGTTAAAAATTTGCAAAATTTTTGTCATGTGACTGTTGGCCTCAGTTGGGTCATTCAAGGCTTCACAGCTGTACTGAGGAGTGCAGAATTTTTTGTTTTTTAACAGGATCCAAATAACACAGTTTAATTTTGGGGGAATTTTAAGTAAGGCGTGTAAATTAGGAAATATAATGAAATATTCATTTAAGATAAAATGGGTTATTTTCCTTGGCAAAAGCATTCAGTGCATATGGTTAGTTCAAGGAGCACCTGATGATAATTTTTTTTTTTTACAATTTCTATGATTAATGGTGCAATTTTGGCAATTTAATTTATTTATTTAAAAGAAAACAGACTTTCACACCCACTGGTGGGCTGAGAGGTTCAGAGGATAAAAAAAGCATATTCACACATTTATTACAAAATCCTATCAATCATGCCTTCACCTAACCCCAACAAAAATAAACAAACAAAAAATACCTCTGAGCCGACACTGATTTAACACAGGAAAAATCCAGCTATCCTTGGGAAAAGCTGCAACCACGGCAATGGTAGAAAAACAAATTCTAAAAATGGAAATGTTTTATAATCTATTTTGCAGAAAGAATATATAAAATAAAACAATGCCTTAGAGTTCCTGCCAGCACAAACCCAGAGGAGACAAAAGGCAGATGAGCAAGTATTATACAAACATAACAAATTTACTTTCATTAATTGATTCATCAAGTTATCGTTGGATCACTGCTGGGATAAACTAATGCAGCACCAACAAAATGTCAGCATAAAGGAGAAGCTAAAGGTGACTGGTGTCTGAAAACTGGAACTGACATCTATTGAATTTGACAGCGTATTTATTTTTATGTACCTATCTCACACATGATGAAACTGATGAGCCGCTCAGACTAATGTGCACAGACCGGTCAGGCGTCCTTACCTTGGAAGCCAGGAGGGCAGACAATGAGCGCCTGCTGGAAGGGGTCGGGCCGGGCAGCGCAGAGCTGAGGAGCACCCGGCTGCAGGGGCATGCTCCTCTGGGCCACAGCGGCCATGGACGCAGCGGAGGGCTGGTAGAGTGCAGATTGGTAGTTTAGTATGGAGACATCAGGACTTGCAAAGGAAAGGGTGGCATTGTTGGTGGAGGAGGGAGCCAGGTTGGTGGCCTAAAGGAGTGATGGGACCAAAATAAAAGTCATGAGGAATGACTGGGACGTAAAGTGCGCTGAGGCGGGAAAGGTGAGGAGCAGCCGCGGTTAAAAACAGCAGATGGGGAAAAAAAAAAAGAAAAAGTAACATAAAGATGCAAAGCAACTGTTGCTTTAAGAAAAGATGGACGATCTCTCATCAGATATCATTGATGAAAGCTCTTAAGAGAAAAGAAGAAAGTGGGCGACTGATTGGAAAACGTGCCGATTGTTGGTTTGATTAATTAGAGAAGAAAAAAAATATGGAGAGCGCAATCAATGCTATAATTGCACAAATAATCAACCATCAATGAACAAAAATGCCATCAAAGGACACTGAGAATGAGATGATTTCAACTAGTATTTCCAGCGCGTAGTGCTTTACAAGCACAAAATGTTTAAAATAAAAGTAATAAGATGCTGGACAGGACACACAGCTGTAGAGGATCCCAGCGAAGTGTTTTCAGATGTGTGTGTCTGCCAATGGAGTGACGCTAGATCCAATTTGGACCAAATTTGGTGGAATGATTGAGGGTGATCCTAGGAAAAAGTAATCTGATTTTGAAGAAAAATTTGTTCAAAGTGAAGATTACCAGACTGGTTAATAATTGCACTGAAGGATTATAAACAGGGGATATTTAAAATGGGTCTTCAGAGGAATTGGTTAAATATACAGCTATGATATCTGTTAAACACTAATATGATGTTATAATTACTTTTCCATTGGTCACGTGACCTTTGGCTTTGGGCAACCTTGAGAAGTCAGACTCAAGATTATGACAGTTTGGAGCCAATATGGATTAACCATGTTGGAAGTACAGCATGTCAGTCAAAGATGAAGTGGTTTGCTTTTTTTACAGTTCAGATCAAATGCCGATGCCACACAGAACCATAAATCACAGTGTCAATGAATCACAAACAATTAATTTCCTGTGTGTCCTCTGTGTCATAAATATCAAATATCTTGTTTGTCCTGTTTAGTAATTTATTCAATGTGACACTGTAATAGACTAGATTCAAGCTCTTTCACTCGGTCCAGAGTTTGACCTTGGCCTGCAACACTGACTTTCAGCCATTTTTTTTTCCAAAATCAAAAATAAATAAATAAATAAATAAAAATTTAAAAAAGAAAATGTCTTTCGCTGACCTTCAGTCATTCTACCAAGTTTGGATGAAAATGAATTAAAACTTGAGGAAGGATTTAGTTAGTTTAGTTAGTAGAGCAGACACTAGCACCTCAGTTTAACAGGTTCTTTAAGTGGTCATTGTGACATAAATACCAGAACATAAACACAACAGCTCTGACCAATCAGAGAAAAGTGTGTTTACATGTGGCTTTTGTTTTCATGTTTTTGTCCAAAACAAACCAAATCAAGAGAAAAGTGCAACACTGGAACACTTTTGTTCCTAGTTCAGGAACAAACGATACAACCAGTGGGGTGAAAGTGTCCAAAGCCTCTCTTGTTGTTTGCCTCTCCAGGTCAGCTTTTTGGTCAACAGCTTTCTCCGCTATCTGATTCTCTGCACTACACAGTCATATGGCTGATATAAAACAAAAGAAGCTACAAACGTGGATAATGGGCAATAAGATGCTTGGAAAATCTGACAGGGAACATGAAGGCTTATTTTAATGTTCCAGTTTCATGTGTAGAATTTAATGATATTGTTCTGAATATAACATGGTGTTATGTTTTTGAAAATCCAGTTGAAAAATGAGGATGTCTTATATACAGTCTAGATTTTTACATGACATATATATCTGTAACAGTAAGTGGCACCCAGTGCTCAAGCAAACCACCACTCTAGCTTACAGGGCTCCTTAACAGACAGTGATTGTCCTGAACAGAGTATGGCTCTCATGTTGGGTGAGTTAACCAACAACGGTGGAAAACATATAACACAAACTTTAAATTCATGGTGATAAATGCAGCAGAGTCATCAAACAACTCTCAAGCTGCTAAGAAATGTGGTGTGACATAATGTAATATTCGATGATGAGACGAGAAAGACGTAAAAAGCAGTCAGAAAAGCTTATTGTGGTCAGAAAAGCGGCAGTATGTCAGTACATGGTTTGAAAAACAAATGAGGGGACTGCCCATAAAACATGCTCTTATTAGCACTATTGTGAAAAAAAAAGGAGTTATGTTATATTTGGACCAATGTAGTAACAATGGAAGCTGCATTCTGGGAATTACTGTTCTTATCTGGCCTGTGAGTGACCATTTTAAGACTCCTGTTGTGCAGCATTAAAATCTGCATGATCACAACACCTGTTATCCTGGATTGTTTTATATTTTTTGGTACCACAGCCAACAACAACAAACCACATAGCAACATAATTATCCCCCTTATTATTCCACTTAAACAATGCTGAAGTCCACAGTGGGCCTTATTAAAAGTTTGTTTAAATGAAAATGTTACAGCATTATAATGAGCAAATATAATGAGTTGCAGAAGAATCTGACATTTCATGTCACAGACTGCAAATCAATATGTCAGACGGGGGAACGACGTAACAGCCAGCAGCCGTCCTGTAATTATGTAAACTGAGGTAACTGTAGCGTGTCCTGACCATTAATAAGACACGTGGAAGAACATCCACGGCACAATCAGACGCTTTTAAGAAACTCAGTTTGCTCAGCTGCAGCGGAGTATTTGCTCCACGAGACAGTGTCTAATTTTAGTCCTTTCGTAAAACGTACGTTAGGGGCGGAGACAAATACAAAGACAGTGCTTTCATTTTTCATTTGCTCTCTTTAGCGTCTTCAATGAACACCAGGGGAGGGGAAGATGATCAATACGGCTCTGTGGCATTCATCATAAACAAGCACGGAAGCTGCAAAGATGCATTCCAGCCTCGCCAAAGAATCGAGCTGAATAAATCACTAACTTAAGTCTGTCTATACACCCTGAGAGCGCGGCGCACAAAAAAGACAAGCCTGCGGAATGTTAATCCATTTAAATCACAGCAAGATGGGTTTTTATGTCGCACACTACCCAGTGTGAGCCGGCTCGATACACACGGCGATAAAGAATTCTGTTTACGAAAGCGAGTGGTGGCGACAGCAGCATTGGAAGAGGGGGAAGAGCAGTCTGGAAAAGCTCGCAGGCCGGCGCTCGGTGATTCCGACAGAAGCCAAAAGTTAGCAGTTTTGAGAGAGAGAGAGAGAGAGAGAGAGAGAGAGAGAGAGAGAGGAAAACCCGCTGAAGGGATTCTTAAAGCCTGAAAGCCCCAGAATGCAAAGCAAGCAGGAAGTGCAGCTTGTCATGTGTGTAATCAGCACTTTGTGACAATCCCACAGGAGCCAGGGCACCGACACAAATGCAGGCCGACAGATATACATGCAGGGCGGCGGAAAGGCAGACCAGGAAGCATGGAAACGTGCAGACAGACGGGCAGAAAAACCAGAACAGCAACCAAAAAAAGAAACAGCTGCTCAGCTTTAGACTGACAGGAAAACAACAAAAATAAATATGCAACACTTTAGTTTTTGCTCCCATTTTTCATGAGCTGCAATAAAAAAGCCAAGAGCTCTTCTACGCACCAAAAAAACCCCCAAAAAACAAAAAAGGTTTATTTCTCTCAAACTGTGTTTAAATTTGTGTTTCACTAAAGGTGATTATTGCACAGATGTGCCTCAGACTGGTCACAATAAAAGGTCGCTCAAAAATATGCAGTCGCACTTGAAAAAAATAGATCTTTATTAGGTGAAGAAGCCAGATGAGGTATTCCTGGGCTGGTACGGTTCCACGTGGTTTGCAGTTGTGAGACTGGTTAGAAACCGTAGACTTGTGTATATATACTGGACAAAACCTGCATAAGTGGCTGCTAGCATACAAAAGTAAATACAAAAATTTCACTTGATACTTCTTACAAGATCCATGAGGACAATTAACCACACAACAAGCCATATTATTAAAAATACGTGTAACAAGAGCAATCAGAGATTTCTGACGTCCGCCAATTCAGTAGAGTCTTCCACGCCCTAATACAGTATCTATCTGTGGTGAAAATTTGGTGAAGTAGTTTTGATGTAATCCAAAATTTAATGGCGTCTTCCTTGGCCTAATATGTATCTGTGGTGAAAATTTTAGTCAGAAGCCGTGCATTAGTTTTGACGTAATCTTGCTAACAGATAGACAAATAAATAAACAAACATCTATTATTTTATTACGTCCTTTGAGGACGTAATAAAAAGCTCAGAAATGACAAGCGTGCTTGTGGAGCTCTGAGTTTGAGCTCGGCTCCCAGAGTCACTACACTAGCTGCCACTCAAAGTGACCACACCTTAATTATGCAAAACCTTGTGGCTTAAAATGTCATAAACTAACCAGTTATTTAAAAAAATAAAATAAAATCACCCCCTGAACAGTTGTCATCTTGGGTGAAACTACCTATAGACACCAAAAATTTTTTTTTTACCATGGTGTAAACTTTTATTTTTGCTCAAAAATTTTGACATTTTAACATGGACTTCTATGGCAATATACTCTTTTTTGGAGTCAGCCTCAAGCTGCCAGTAAAGGAACTACAGCTTTTTCTTCTTCCAGCTGTGCCTCATTATGGACAGCCGGAGATTAACAGTTGTTGGAAACGACACTGTAGGCGGCTTATTTCAGTTCATGAACACCTGGTGTACATTCCTGCAGTCAGCATGCAAATGGCAAGGTTCTTCAAAACTTGTGACACATGGGGTATTGTGTTTTGTGATAAAACTGCACATTTTAGAGTGTACTTTCATTGTGACCAGTCCAAGGCACACCTGTGCAAAAATATCTGTAGCGTTATCTAAATGTTACATCAGTTTAGTATTTAAACTGATGTAATGGTAACTTTCCTGTTAGCGGATTAGTGGTCATCAAAGCTAACTTTTCAGTTAGCTGTGTCCGCCATTGACTGTCATGAGCCTTGGTTCTATGTTAGAAGAGAATTAATTAATTTGCATGAAATTTTGAGGCAGATAGAACCAGGGTATTTTAAAGCCTCTTTTTCCTGGCGCGGTGTGACTTCACAGGGTTTTGGTGCTTGGCGTAGGTACGTAGGGTTTTGTTTTTTTTTTTTTGTCCACCTTTACCTGGCTGTGCACAGTGTTCAGCTGGTTGTTGAAGGTCATGGTGAGGTTGGTGGAGGTGCTGGGGGCCACGTGGGTGATAAAGGGCGTCTTGCTCTGGTTGACCGTGTCATACATGTTCACACGACGCTTACAGATTTCCATGTTTTGGAAGCACGACTTCACACTGCAGGGAGTAATAACAACAAAGATAGAACATGAATGGTTCGGTGACGTGTTATTTTACGTGAAAATGAACGACAGGGCGCAATGTACTCATACTGTGTGCTGTGTGGGAAGTCGAGGAGATGCGACATTGTCACAAAGGGGTGGTTGAGTGTTTCAATTGGGGTGATCCTCTTGTCTGCGTCGATGGTTAACATCTTGGTGAGCAGGTCGATGAATTCCCTCCTGTCTGCCTTTTCGGCGAGCATGTCGCTCCCCTCCAGGTCTGACGTCATGTTCACCTGGAGACCGGAGACACACAGACAGCTTAGCATTTCAAACGCTTCTTCAATGGCTGATTGAGTATTCAAGGTCTGTGGTGTTATTGCAGAGGACGGGGGGGAGCTCACTCCCACTGCTCATTCCCACAGAGCGCCCTATTAATACTCACAAGGCCTCATCAGTTAGGGGGTCAGTTTGTGTGTTGCACAGCCCGCTGATAACCTTGCACCTTAGTGACATTATAAACATTTGCACTGGTATTCATAGCAGCACCACTTGAAATATCTCCAGGCGCCTTCACTGAGATTTTTATCTATTCCCGAGATGTGAAAACCAACAAAAAACATGAACTCTGTACACACACTGTCATTGGCTTAAAAAAAAAAAAAGGTGTCCATTTTGCCAGTGCATCTGAAAAAGCTGACATGAAACAACTTCACCTAAATATGTTCTGAACACAGCTGTTCCGGAACACGGTGTCGCCTGATATGCACTGAACATTACGGTTTATGCTGAGGAGAAATATTGGGGCCCAACAGCACATTTCTATTCTAGTAAAAAGCAAGGAGGCGATACCATGGAGACATGAGGTCTCGGCCTGCGTTTCGGGCTGTGAGTGATATCAATCAATCAATCAATTTTTTTATATAGCGCCAAATCACAACAAACAGTTGCCCCAAGGCGCTTTAAATTGTAAGGCAAGGCCATACAATAATTATGTAAAACCCCAACGGTCAAAACGACCCCCTGTGAGCAAGCACTTGGCTACAGTGGGAAGGAAAAACTCCCTTTTAACAGGAAGAAACCTCCAGCAGAACCAGGCTCAGGGAGGGGCAGTCTTCTGCTGGGACTGGTTGGGGCTGAGGGAGAGAACCAAGAAAAAGACATGCTGTGGAGGGGAGCAGAGATCGATCACTAATGATTAAATGCAGAGTGGTGCATACAGAGCAAAAAGAGAAAGAAACAGTGCATCATGGGAACCCCCCAGCAGTCTACGTCTATAGCAGCATAACTAAGGGATGGTCCAGCCCTAACTATAAGCTTTAGCAAAAAGGAAAGTTTTAAGCCTAATCTTAAAAGTAGAGAGGGTGTCTGTCTCCCTGATCTGAATTGGGAGCTGGTTCCACAGGAGAGGAGCCTGAAAGCTGAAGGCTCTGCCTCCCATTCTACTCTTACAAACCCTAGGAACTACAAGTAAGCCTGCAGTCTGAGAGCGAAGCGCTCTATTGGGGTGATATGGTACTACGAGGTCCCTAAGATAAGATGGGACCTGATTATTCAAAACCTTATAAGTAAGAAGAAGAATTTTAAATTCTATTCTAGAATTAACAGGAAGCCAATGAAGAGAGGCCAATATGGGTGAGATATGCTCTCTCCTTCTAGTCCCCGTCAGTACTCTAGCTGCAGCATTTTGAATTAACTGAAGGCTTTTTAGGGAACTTTTAGGACAACCTGATAATAATGAATTACAATAGTCCAGCCTAGAGGAAATAAATGCATGAATTAGTTTTTCAGCATCACTCTGAGACAAGACCTTTCTGATTTTAGAGATATTGCGTAAATGCAAAAAAGCAGTCCTACATATTTGTTTAATATGCGCTTTGAATGACATATCCTGATCAAAAATGACTCCAAGATTTCTCACAGTATTACTAGAGGTCAGGGTAATGCCATCCAGAGTAAGGATCTGGTTAGACACCATGTTTCTAAGATTTGTGGGGCCAAGTACAATAACTTCAGTTTTATCTGAGTTTAAAAGCAGGAAATTAGAGGTCATCCATGTCTTTATGTCTGTAAGACAATCCTGCAGTTTAGCTAATTGGTGTGTGTCCTCTGGCTTCATGGATAGATAAAGCTGGGTATCATCTGCGTAACAATGAAAATTTAAGCAATACCGTCTAATAATACTGCCTAAGGGAAGCATGTATAAAGTAAATAAAATTGGTCCTAGCACAGAACCTTGTGGAACTCCATAATTAACTTTAGTCTGTGAAGAAGATTCCCCATTTACATGAACAAATTGTAATCTATTAGACAAATATGATTCAAACCACCGCAGCGCAGTGCCTTTAATACCTATGGCATGCTCTAATCTCTGTAATAAAATTTTATGGTCAACAGTATCAAAAGCAGCACTGAGGTCTAACAGAACAAGCACAGAGATGAGTCCACTGTCCGAGGCCATAAGAAGATCATTTGTAACCTTCACTAATGCTGTTTCTGTACTATGATGAATTCTAAACCCTGACTGAAACTCTTCAAATAGACCATTCCTCTGCAGATGATCAGTTAGCTGTTTTACAACTACCCTTTCAAGAATTTTTGAGAGAAAAGGAAGGTTGGAGATTGGCCTATAATTAGCTAAGATAGCTGGGTCAAGTGATGGCTTTTTAAGTAATGGTTTAATTACTGCCACCTTAAAAGCCTGTGGTACATAGCCAACTAACAAAGATAGATTGATCATATTTAAGATCGAAGCATTAAATAATGGTAGGGCTTCCTTGAGCAGCCTGGTAGGAATGGGGTCTAATAAACATGTTGATGGTTTGGATGAAGTAACTAATGAGAATAACTCAGACAGAACAATCGGAGAGAAAGAGTCTAACCAAATACCGGCATCACTGAAAGCAGCCAAAGATAACGATACGTCTTTGGGATGGTTATGAGTAATTTTTTCTCTAATAGTTAAAATTTTGTTAGCAAAGAAAGTCATGAAGTCATTACTAGTTAAAGTTAATGGAATACTCAGCTCAATAGAGCTCTGACTCTTTGTCAGCCTGGCTACAGTGCTGAAAAGAAACCTGGGGTTGTTCTTATTTTCTTCAATTAGTGATGAGTAGAAAGATGTCCTAGCTTTACGGAGGGCTTTTTTATAGAGCAACAGACTCTTTTTCCAGGCTAAGTGAAGATCTTCTAAATTAGTGAGACGCCATTTCCTCTCCAACTTACGGGTTATCTGCTTTAAGCTACGAGTTTGTGAGTTATACCACGGAGTCAGACACTTCTGATTTAAAGCTCTCTTTTCAGAGGAGCTACAGCATCCAAAGTTGTCTTCAATGAGGATGTAAAACTATTGACGAGATACTCTATCTCCCTTACAGAGTTTAGGTAGCTACTCTGCACTGTGTTGGTATATGGCATTAGAGAACATAAAGAAGGAATCATATCCTTAAACCTAGTTACAGCGCTTTCTGAAAGACTTCTAGTGTAATGAAACTTATTCCCCACTGCTGGGTAGTCCATCAGAGTAAATGTAAATGTTATTAAGAAATGATCAGACAGAAGGGAGTTTTCAGGGAATACTGTTAAGTCTTCTATTTCCATACCATAAGTCAGAACAAGATCATTTACTTTTTGAGCAAAGCCAATAGAGTCTAATAATAGATTAAATGCAGTGTTGAGGCTGTCATTCTCAGCATCTGTGTGGATGTTAAAATCGCCCACTATAATTATCTTATCTGAGCTAAGCACTAAGTCAGACAAAAGGTCTGAAAATTCACAGAGAAACTCACAGTAACGACCAGGTGGACGATAGATAATAATAAATAAAACTGGTTTTTGGGACTTCCAATTTGGATGGACAAGACTAAGAGACAAGCTTTCAAGTGATATAAGATGAGGAGTGTTGTGTGGGCCGCTGAAGAGGAGGTACTGCTGGCCCACCACCACCAGAGGGCGCCCTGCTTGGAGTGCGGGCTCCAAGCACGAGAGGGCGCCAGACCCAGAGGAAGTGACAGCTGTCACTCATCACACCAGCTGTCACTCATCTACACCAGTACTTAAGCCGGACTGCAACTCCACCTCCCCGCCGAGAAATCGACTACCGAGAGGTAATTTCTCTGCTGACTCATATCGTTGAGTAATTTCTGAACTTCTGTTGCAGCCGGTATCCTGTGGTGTTCGCCCTTATCTGGGGAATTGGCGTGTGGCGTGACGACGACGACTGCGCCACAGATAAGTGGTTAAACAAAGAGCTGCACGAGTGTGTGATTCGGAGGTGGAGGTCCTCCTCCTGACTGTGTACAGACTGTAGACCACTGAGTGTAAGGGCTTACACTCATTCATCTTGTCTCTGCTTTTTGCCAGCAGTACCAGGTTCGACAGCCGAAGACAGAGGTCACCTGGGGACTCGGGACTTGGCGGCTCCGGTGTTCTTCAGACCGTTGGTGGTGGAGGCCGTGTGGGACGCGGCCTCTCTCCCGTCGGGGTCTTCTATCTTCGAGCCTGCCCACACGTCACCTGGTGTTAATTGACTTTGCAATTTCTGTATATTTAGTTGTGTATTGTCACAACATTAAATTGTTACCTTTTGGCTTACTCATTGTCCGTTCATTTGCGCCCCCTGTTGTGGGTCCGTGCTACGACACCTTCCCAACAAGGAGGACTCATTCTGCTCTTTTTGATGCAAGCAGTCAGACTGTGGTCGTGTGTGTGTGGACAGAGATGGGGCCAGTGGCAAAGGAGAGACAGCTCTGTTTATTGTGAGTGCCATGCACAGGCGGCAGGTCTGTTTTTCATAAAGATGCAGCGCTTATCTGTAGGCCTGCTCCAGGGGCTATCAGATGTGCTGCCAGTCAACGCCACAAATCTGATTCAATTCTCTTTCTCTATGCAGGTTATTCAGCCTCTGTAACCATCCCTCCCCTGCTTGCCATCTCCAGCAGCTGTGATAAAGGAATAATCTGCAGAATGAGGTGAGAAATAATCACATTGTCCTCTGCTGGTGGAAGAGATGACTTTGAACAATGTACACAGTCCAGATGCACTTCCACAGGCGGCAGGAGCCAGATACATAACGGAAGGCAGATTTAAGATGAAGGGCCCTATCTTGACAATATACCGTGCATGCGCATCTTGCAAGAAAATTTGGAGTTTGTCCAATTCTGTGTTGCTAATTACACTGGAAGTAATCTGAGTGCAAAGTAAGGCACATGGTGCAAACGTGAGTTAAACCAATCAGACTGTCATCTGTCATTTCCTTGAAACCCAGTGTGCCCTTAAAACTGGCATGTGAGAGGTTCTGTGGCACACAAATCATCAAAGTGCATGAGTGGCCCATTTAGGGAAAAAGTTCCCAACCTGCAAACCTGCACATTTTTAATTTCTATTTTCTCAGCCAAAAGCTGACTGGCTCAATCAGGTGCCTGTTAGCTCTCGAATGGTTGAGCCTGCCTGAATAAGCTACTCAGCTTTTGGAAAAGCAAGGTAAGATGAAAATTGTGTTGCTTAGGGGGCCCTTGATGACTGATTCATAGGATTAGCCACCAAAGCACCCTGAAGTGAAACATTTAAGTGTCTCATTCCTGAAATATCTCTCTGTCTTCTGTAACAGTTGCATGACAAAATAAGAGTCACCAGGAGATGACATATCCCCCACTCCCCACAGATCAGTAATAAAAAGTGTCAGGGGATCACCCAAGTACACCCTTAAGCTAAATATGAATGAAATTGGTCAACTGGTTCTTGAGATATCATGCTAACATTGGTGGCAATGATAATATCGTGAAAATCTCACTGGGACTTTGAAATTGACCCTAAGGTCAGCGTAATCGACTGGTGTTGGGGGATCACCCAAGTGCACTCTTATGCTCAATATGAATGAAATTGGTCAAATGGTTCTTGAGATATCATGCTAACAAGCAAAAACGGACAGATGGACGAACAGACAGACAGACAGACATGCTGATCGCTATATCCCCCCGTATTGCTGAACACTTAAATTTATATACCAAGGAAAATCTAAGAACTGAATGTGTTTTCAATAACATGCAAAATAATATTTGATTATGTATTCCTGTGTTAGAAAGTATGCATGTTTTAATACATAAATGTTGTTAATAAATAAAACACAGTTTATAAAAAGAGCACAAAGACAAATTCTACAATTATCCATTAAAATGCACCTGTGCAATATTACGACACAGACATTATTTACAGATTTTTATTTTTTCTTTAGTTGAAGTAAAATACAACCTTGACAGATTTGTAATATTCTGAAAATTCAAATTAGATTAGCTCTGGGAGCAAGGTCTGGTGCCGGTCATCACAGACCAGTCTTGGGTCCTAGACGGCAATCATCCAGACAGACAAACGGTCCATCTCCTCCTTTTAAAAGTAACCATCTACTGCATCTGCTGCAAACATGTGGAGTGTGCTGATGTTCCCCCCACAGTGCCAGAAACCGGATGTTTGACACAAAGGCATTCCAGTGGTATCTAAGGATCCACTGAGGAGACCTTCCACAGACATCCAGCTGTTACCTTAAGTTGCTGATTAGTGTCCAAGTCTCACAACCAACCAAAGAGTAACGTGTTTATGAAGCCACATCTGTGCTGTGAAGTGCTCGGAGATGTAGCAGGATGTGCAAGGATTGCAACTGTCAAACAGTGGGACAGTCCGAGCTGCTCCACATGAGATTCCAGATGGAACTACAATGTGTGGATTTCCTCCAAATTTCATTCCTCCCGAGGAGGACTAGTAGGAAAAACAAGGAACATTTTCTAGGGAGCATAATAAAGAAAACGGTAAGGTAAGGTAAGGTAAGGTGAGGCCGACACCTTGTTAAAGACGTTATTGCTTCAAGGGCCTCACGCTGATCTGCCTCAGAGATTCTGAAGTCTTGCAAGTCAACGTGAATCCACTTTTCTCAGTTCTTCTGGCTCCACCTCTATCTATAGAAATTCTTCCGCTGGGGTTTTGCCTTTGCTCTGAGTCGGTCTCTGATTTACCTAAATTAGATATACAGTACTTGTGACTCAAGCCTCCCCACAAGTGAACGGAGGTTCATTATCTCTTCCTGGCGCCCAGCCCCTCTGTCTGTCAGAGCCTTCAGCTATGTCATCCATTATACACATGGAGACAGATGTCCACAATGCTGACTTGTTTATACAGTCTCAATCATAAGGTGAGCAAAAATGGCCAGTTTTCTCCAACATGAAGCTCGAGCGGCTCTGCTGCATCTCCTCTGTGTCTTCGAAGCGTAGGAGACAGAGACGACCCGTGGGACATCATACCGGTGCAGGTTTCTTTCATTAAACACTTTGCTGTATGTCCAACAAGGAGAGGCATTGATGCAAGCGTGTCCCAGCTGACATGTTATTCCTGACATGCCTGACAGTGGCCCTGGGCACTACTGGACAACCCTACTCTCTGTCCCTTAAATAGTTACAGCACATCTTTGGTCACCATAGACATTCTGTTTGGGTGCTCTGGTAAGTAGTTAGAAAATCTGTGATTAGTGATTTCTTGCAGGTCCTGCAGATGAAGTGATGTGATCTGCTGACTGTCCCGCATAAATACTCGTTTCTTTTGCTCCTCCGATGTGCTCAGGGTCCATACCAGATGTACAAGTTGGTTTGGCGCAAGTTCTTCTTGATTAACCAGCTTATTGTATGTATTAAATATCTATGGTCATAAATCTTTCACAAAACACCTTAATTAGCAAACTGGTAAATCTATGTATTGAAGAGGACAAAGAGGCCAACAGGTCAACAGTGGACCGGTGCTATTTTCCTACATGCACATTTTCATATGGCGTGCTACAACTGTGATGTTTTACTGAAATCCATGGACTAATTTAAGAGAAGCAGTGCTTATGAAGTCAAAATTACATGATGCCTCAATTAACCGCAAAAGTCCAACTGTCTCACCTTTAACATGTTAAACCAGAATTATTTTCCTTCATCCATATTTTCATACGGTGTGCTACAATGGTGTGAAGTTTCTTTGAAATCCATAAACTGGCTTTCAAGGAGTCTCATGGACACGTAAAGTAAAGTAAAGTAAAGTTCGTAAAGTAAACTATTTATTTAAATTGTGAACTGGGTAGCAGCATAAGCATCATAACATTACCTAACACCCCTATTCCACAGGACACCCTTCTATTAGGATCCCTCATGATCCAAAAAAAGTGCAAAAACGGGGTGAAACGGCACGCCTCTTGACAGGCTGGCTTATAAAATGCAGAACTGGCAACTTGTCGTCTTATAAAGCCAACAATGCAACACAATCAAACAAGTTTCAAGCTGTACTCACAAGGACTACAAGTTTGTTCAAGATTGACTAAAGATGGATCAAGGAGTTACTGTGACGCTTCAAAACGCGCCCCAATTTACTATGACGAAACGGGAAGGAAGGGCACTCTGTGGAATAGGGGTATGATAAACATGTATAAAAACAATGCATTATTTGTTGGAATACAAGCTTTATACACTTGTGTTCAGATCTGACAACTTATTTTCGACGGATTGTTTGTTGTTGTGACGCTATTCTGAACTTCACACGGTTGTATACGTTTCTTTTATTTCTGTTTAGCACTCTTCTGGTTATTAATTGTATCTACTCTGAATGTTATTTAACTATAGTCCTGTTGTAATTCATTAAGAGTTAGCATTCGGTAGCGGATAGCTTTCGCTAGCTAGGTTGACTCCTCCCCTCTCCCCGTCAATATTTTTAGCGCTGTTTCTTTTTACCTGGTTAGTTTTTCAGTCGAACTGCTGTGAATTTTAAGTAATTGTTTTACTCCTGTGTAAATCTTAGGAGCGGCTAGCATTCTCGCTAGCAGTTAGCTTGCGTTAGCTACTTCGGACCCCCGTTGTCATTTTTTCATTTAATTTTTTTTATACTTCTGTTAGTTAACTGTTAGTGTAACTGTTTCATTCATTCATTTATTTGCGTCTGTGTGAGCCTTAGGAGTGGTTAGCTTATCCATTGTTGGTTAGCTTGTGCTTGCTTGGCTATACTCTTGAATTTCCTAGTGCACAAAGTACACTACTTTACCCACTTTACACCCTCCATAAATCCTGTGTGATGCTGGAAGATAGGGTGGCTCTATTAGAGAGCCGTGTCCGTAAGTTAGAGCAGCTTCTTAGTGCAGTGGAGCTAGATGTTATGGGCACTCCAGATGAGGCTAGTGCTGGGCCGGCTAGCGAGCCCATTAGCATCAGCCTAGAAACACCGGCTGTGGAGGACAGTTTTCGGACTGTGGCTAGGTGGAGGAAGCCCCGTAGGGTTTGGTGCCCGGTTGTGGCACCCCGATCACACTCGCCACTGCATACTGTGAATCAGTTCTCCCCCTTGGATTTACCTGATGTGAATTCTCCGAGCCCACAAGTGACTTCCACTCCTATCTCCAGCCCGAAACACCGGACTTTAGTGATAGAGGATTCTATCACCCGCAAAGTCAGGTTACAGATGCCGGCTGACGTTAAATGTATTCCTGGGGCCAGAGCTCCCGACATTGCATCCCATCTTAGGGTGCTGACGCTGCAGAAGGGAAGACAGACGAAGGAACATGATATGAGACATAGTCACATAGTTATTCACGTTGGCACCAATGATATTAGGATGAAGCACTCAGAGGTCACAAAAATGGACATAGAGAGGACTTGTGACCTTGACAGAAAGATGTGTTGGCATTGATTAATAGTCTCTGGTCCCCTCCCCTCCTGGGGTACTGATGAGGCATTTAGCAGGCTGACATCATTAAATAGGTGGCTGGCGCAGTTTTGTAGACAGCAAGGCTTTAGCTTTATTGATAACTGGCCTTCGTTCTGGGGCCGCCGTGGCCTGCTGATGCCGGACGGCCTCCACCCTACTGGGGAAGGCGCCACCATCTTGTCTGCGAACATAGATAGAGCTCTACAGGGAGGGTAACATTAGGAATCTACAGCAGGCCACGGAGGAGGTGATTAGAGACCATGCAAGGCTTATGACAAATGTGGGTGTGGAATCCATTACCTTAGCGGGGTAATTAGTGCAGAAAATCCACTATGGTGATAATGCAGATTATCTGCCAGGGAGGGAATTTCAACAAGTTGAGACTGTGGCCTGCTTCCGTAGACGTGTCCATAAAAATCATAGAGGGATATGCTTTGCAAACTTAATACCCATTACTATATTGGATGATGTTGAAATTGTGGCCCAGTGGTTGTTCCAGCAATAGCAAAGATTTTGTGTCTGCTACCTACAACGCGTGTGGAATGTCTCAAACCTAAACTGACTTCTAGGCATCTTATATATGCTACTCTGGAACCACCCTAAACCTAAACAGTTCAACTGTCAACCCCAATGAGGTCCTTAGACTGGGTCTCATTAACATAAGATCACTGTCCTCAAAATCATTATTGATTAATGATTTAATTATTGATCATCACTTAGATATGATTGGGTTATGTGAAACCTGGCTTAAACCTACAGTTGTCCTCTCCTTAAATGAAGCCTGCCCACCAGCATATACATTTAGCCAAGTTCCTCGTGATGCGAAGCAAGGCGGGGGTGTTGCTCTTATTTATAAATCTAGGTTTAGCTTATTAGCTGTTGGGGGTCACAAATATAACTCGTTTGAGCATCTGATTCTCCGCTCTGCTCAGGATATTACGCATTGCCAAGGTCAGAAGAATAAAAATGGTAAATGGACTGCATTTATATAGCGCTTTTCCATCTGCATCAGAAGCTCAAAGCGCTATACAAATAATGCCTCACATTCACCCCGATGTCAGGGTGCTGCCATACAAGGCGCTTACTACACACCGGGAGCAATAGGGGATTAAAGACCTTGCCCAAGGGTCCTTAGTGATTTTCCAGTCAGGCTGGGATTTGAACCGAGGATCTTCTGGTCTCAAGCCCAATGCCCAATGCCCCTAGACCATCACCTCCCCGCCGTATTACTTTGTCACTGTATATAGGCCTCCTGGCCCATATTCTGAATTCTTAGATGAATTTGGTGCGTTCATCTCTAACTTGTCAACTAGTGCCGATAACATTCTGATCATTGGTGACTTTAACGTTCATATAAATAAGCCTTCTGATCCCCTCTGCAAATCATTTATGGAAATTGTGGATGCATTAGGATTTCGGCAATGCATTCGGGATTCAACGCACATTAGTGGAAATACCCTGGATCTGGTTCTCGCACGTGGTATTGCTGTCACGAATATTGACATCATGCCTCTTACATCAGTGGTCTCTGATCACTCACTTATTAAGTTTACAGTTTCGTTGCCGTGTTTAGTGAAACAACCTTATTTATCACTGCAGCAATGCATCAACTCAACTAAGACTGAACTAGAAGCTAGACTGCCTGATGTCTTAGCCTCACTTTTGACAAATACCCAGTCAGTAGACAGACTTGTGGATAGTTTAAACTCAGTGCTCAAAACTACACTCGACATGATTGCACCACCTGTGTTGAAACCGCGCTCCCCCAAATCACAGTCACCTTGGTTCAATGATTACCTGTGTGACCTCAACAATAAAGCAAGAGGTCTAGAACGGAAATGGCGTCGTTCAAAATTAGAAGTATTCTACCTTGCGTGGCGTGATGCTATCTTAGACTATAAGCATGCATTATTGGCTACAAAGTGGACCTACTACTCTGATTTGATCAACAAAAACAAGCATAACTCAAAGTTCTTGTTCAACACGGTGGCAACACTTATTCATGGACAACCACCTGTAGTTTGTTCTCCTTTTACAGCACAAGATTTCCTGGATTACTTTTAGAAGAAAATAGCTGACATTAGGTTGAACATATCCCAGCATGCCTTAACCCAGCCACTACACCCTGCTGTTGAGGTGGGCGCCATGACTGAGGTATTACCTACATTTACAGAATTTGATAGTATCTCTCTAGGCATGCTGACGAAACTCGTAACGTCAACAAAAATCACAACCTGTTTATTTGATCCTATACCAACAAAACTGTTTAAGGACCTGTGGCCCACTCTTTGGCCAATTGTGCTGGAAATTATTAATCTTTCTCTAACTTCTGGATCTGTTCCTAAATGTTTCAAATCTGCAGTGATTAAACCATTATTTAAGAAACCTATCTTGATCCTAGTGTATTGAAAAACTATCGGCCGATATCAAATCTATCATTTTGCTCTAAAATTCTGGAAAAAGTGGTGTCACGGCAGCTTGTAGACTATCTTACTGAGAATAATCTCTTTGAGCCATTGCAGTCTGCTTTTAGAAAATATCATTCCACAGAGACGGCTTTCACTAAAGTGGTGAATGATCTTCTGCTTACAATGGATTCGGACACCACTACGGTTCTGTTGCTGTTAGATCTCAGTGCTGCATTTGATACCGTGGATCATCATATTCTACTTGATAGGCTGGAAAATCATTTTGGGATTACCGGGAGTGCCCTTGCATGGCTGACGTCATACTTGACCAGTCGTTCTCACTGTGTTTTGTACAGTAACACTACCTCTAACCTTAGTGACATGAAATTTAGGGTTCCACAGGGGTCTGTCTTAGGCCCCCTGCTTTTCTCCCTTTATATAGCACCCCTTGGGCACATATTGCGGCGTTTTGGGATTACCTTTCACTGCTATGCAGATGATACTCAGTTATACATGCCGAAAACTGCTGGTAATCTCGTTCACATAAAATCCTTAGAATCTTCGTACTGTCACTCTTGTCCTACAACTGACTGCAACCAAATTTTAAAAGAGTTAATATTCTGGTGGAGTGGGGAGTAATGAGTTAATTAGTTAGCATAGCTATCAACATCAACATACGAGACTAAGATAAAGTATTTCTAGGTATGTATTATGTTTAATTAGGGGAGTTAAATAAAGAATAACATAATTTACAACCCCAATTCCAATAAACTTCCCAAGTTTATTGGAATTGGGGTTGTAAATTATGTAAATTATGTAATTATGTAAATTGGGGTTGTAAATTGTTGTGTAAAATGTAAATAAAAACAGAATACAATGATAAGATATTTAATGTTCAAACTGATAAACGTCATTGTTTTTGTGCACATATTTGCTCATTTTGAAATGGATGCCTGCAACACGTTTCAAAACAGCTGGGACAGTGGTATGTTTATCACTGTGTTACATAATCTTTCCTTCTAACAACACTCAATAAGCGTTTGGGAACTGAGGACACTAATTGTGAGTGTCATGATTAGGGATGGGTATCGAGAACCGGTTCCTTTCGGGTATCGTTAAGAAATGATTCGATCCACCACATCAATAACCTTTTTACTTAACGATTCCCTTATCGGTCCTTCAGAGTGGCCGTTGATTTTGGGGGTGTTTGTCAGGAAAATTATAATTTCTCTACATTGATTACAGACCCGCTGCAGGGTCTGTAATCAACTTTTCTGCAGTGCGGCTTTGCTTTGAACCTTGAACCAATCGAAGCAGTGATTGGCAGATCGAAGCAGTGCTTCGATCATTGCTTCGTTGATTAATTTTTTTCTTTCGCTTTCCCCCACTAAAACCCTAAAGAGCATATGGCTGTGAGTATTATTTACCTTTTTTATGTTAAACCGACCTGTTATGGTCTTCTGAAACAGTTGATAGATGTATTTATAACTTAAAAACGGGACCGATGCTAACACGTTAGCAGTGTCTATGGCATTTTCAAAGTTTCAAAGTTAGCATTAAGCAGTTGCAGCTGTCAAGCATTTGTTGTCGTAAAAGAGTCAAATGTATTACAAATTGTAATATTTTTTAAATGTATTTTTGTTTATATATGAATAATAATAGCAAGCACAACAATAATAGTAATAATAACTAATTTAATGATCATATACAATTTTAGAGAAAGAGACAAAAAGAACCTGAATAAAAACACAACAGAAAATATAAAACCAACTAACAATGAACATACATAAATAAATAAATAAATACATACATACATACAGAAATAAATAATAAATAAAGTGTTTCCCGTGAACACCTAGTGACTCTCACACCTCCACTTCATCCCTGTCTTATTTAATGACAGTTTGTTTCGGTCAAACCATATTTTCAATGTGTTAATTTCTTCAGTGATTTCCTCCAGAACTATCTGCCAAACTAGAAAACTGCTGCATCCTAGTAAGAGCAGAATACTACTGGAATGAATTTGAATAAGGAAAGTTGTTTTTTTTTTCTCACCTAAATGGATGCTGCACTCACAACAGTTTATTGTCTGGAACAGTCCCAGATTGCATTTCAGAGCTTCTAGAATTCAAACATTTTCGTGCAGGTGGTGTTGGGGGGTAATTCTGGGTTTCAGCTTTTTTTGTTTTTCACCACTTTCATCTCTGAATATGTGAAATCGTGAGTCACTTTTGTGCGGATTCAAATCACTAACTGGGACTCCTGTCTTGTTGCGAGAAAGAAGCGAGAATCGTCCTCCGTTCTGTTCACACAGCTCCAAACGCTGCGCGGCTCTCTGCCAAGTCAAGTTAGAACGATAGAATCCAGTCGCAATTAATAACTTCAAAGTGAAACACCATTTTGTTTATTTTTATTTATGTCCAGAGATCAAGGATACAGTGACCAATTTCATATTTATTTACTTTAAGACAATTAAATACATAGAAAACCTGTAAAGCCTACTTTTAGTACAAAATTCACAAGAGGTATCGATAAGGGAATCGATAATGGCATCGATATCAATAAAATCTTATCAATACCCATCCCTAGTCATGACTGGGTATAAAAGGAGCATCCCCAATAGGCTCAGCCATTCACAAGCAAAGATGGGGCGAGGATCACCACTTTGTAAACAACTGCATGAAAAAATAGTCCAACAGTTTAAGAACAATGTTTCTCAACGTTCAATTGCAAGAAATTTAGGGATTCCATCATCTATAGTCCATAATATTATCAGAAAATTCAGAGAATCTGGAGAACTTTCTACACGTAAGCAGCAAGGCCGAAAACCAACACTGAATGCTTGTGACCTTCGATCCCATAGGTGGCACTGCATTAAAAAAAGACATCATCGTGTAAAGGATCTTACCTCGTGGGCTCAGGAACACTTCAGAAAACCATTGTCAGTTAACAAGTGCAAGTTAAAACTCTACCATGCAAAGCCATACATCAACAACATCCAGAAACGCTGCCGCCTTCTCTGGGCCTGAGCTCATTTGAAATGGACAGACGCAAAGTGGAAAAGTGTCCTGTGGTCTCATGAGTCCACATTTCAAATTGTTTTTAGAAATCATGGACGTTGTGTCCTCCGGACAAAAGAGGAAAAAGACCATCCAGATTGTTACCAGCGCAAAGTTCAAAAGCCAGCATCTGTGATGGTATGGGAGTGTGTTAGTGCCCATGGCATGGGCAACTTACACATCTGTGATGGCACCAACAACTCTGAAAGGTACATCCAGGTTTTGGAGCAACACATGCTGCCATCCAAGCAACGGCTTTTTCAGGGACGTCCCTGCTTATTTTAGCAAGACAATGCCAAGCCACATTCTGTACGTGTTAGAACAGCGTGGTTCGTAGTAAAAGAGTGCGGGTACTAAACTGGCCTGCCTGCAGTCCAGACCTGTTGCCCACTGAAAATGTGTGGAGCATTATGAAGCACAAAATATGACAACGGAGACCCTGGACTGTTGAACAACTGAAGTCGTACATCAAGCAAGAATGGAAAAGAGTTCCACCTACAAAGCTTCACAATTAGTGTCCTCAGTTCCCAAACGCTTACTGAGTGTTGTTAGAAGGAAAGGTGATGATACACAGTGGTAAACATACCACTGTCTCAGCTTTTTTGAAATGTGTTGCAGGCATCCATTTCAAAATGAGCAAATATTTGCACAAAAACAATAAAGTTTATCAGTTTGAACATTAAATATCTTGTCTTTGTGGTGTATTCAGTTGAATATAGGTTGAAGAGGATTTGCAAATCATTGTATTATGTTTTTATTTACATTTTACACAACGCCCCAAACTTAAATGGAATTAGGGTTGTAAATCCAATGGCTTTATTTGATGACTTCTGGTTACATTTTTAAAATAATCATGAACATTTTGGGTAATTTTACACGTCATTGCAAAATTGAAAATCAAAGATATTTTTTTACTTATTTAAAGACTTGGGAATCACTGGGATACACTTTACAACACACAAATGCCAAGAATATCAAGAAAGGACAGGAATACGTGATGGAACAAATCCAATGGTCAACGTCTAATTTTCACTGTGTGCTGTCTAGTTTTATCTCCATGTAAAAACCACGGCGCAGATCCACGTTACCACTGCAGACAAACACAATAATCACAGCGATAAATCTACCCTCTAATTTTGTAATATATAACAATAATTGATCTACATATCCAAGTAACATTTTGCATAAGTCACTGGTTCTGTTAACTAATGAGCACATTCCAAAAAAAGTGATTCACGCGCTGATGTTTTATTTCTCAGATGATCCTGATCAGAGGCAGGATGGAGGGATGCAATGTGAGAGCCTGGGAAAAACAGTTTTCCAGCCCCTAGCTCCCACATATCTACCAGCAGAGCCACTATTTGGCCAAGTGAGGATGAACAAAACATCGGCTCACTATCACCTCGCTGTCAGGCAAGTCCTATCTAAATGTCATGGCTGTATGTGAACTTTCCCACAGTGGCGAGATGAATTCACTCGGACAAAGGTGACATTACATGTTAGGCAGCAACACTCTTCTATCCAGTCATCTCATTCTATGGTAATCAAGCACATTCTCGCGGGAGGTCCTGCTGGCCGCCATCTGTGCTTCACCTTCTGCACATATGTATATTAGCCTGGAGAGCATTGCATACTCTTCTCTTAACAAAAAAGCTTGTCCACTAGGTGGCACTGTCATGGTTAAGACTGAGAAAACCCACATAAGAAGATGTAAAAGCAAAATTATGCAAAAGCATAAACAAGCAACTACCACCACACATTAAAAAAATCAAATTTGAATATTTGTGAAATAATAATAAAAACAGTATTATGACATTTCTCTGTCTTGTATCCTCACATGGTTCATCTGTTTGTCCTGGAAGAGATCTTTGCTCTATTACAGTGGTCTCTGGAGTAGTGTTTTGCAAAGACTGCAAACCCACTCAGACATTTTCATGGTTTTGGGGCCATGCAAACACCCACACACACACACACACACACACACACACACACACACACACACACACCACACACACCACACACACACACACACACACACCCACACACACACACACACACACACACACACACACACACTGCATTCATCCACTAGCGAAATAAGCGAATAACAGTTCAGAAAGTCAGATAATTCAACCAGTCAATCAACTTGCATCAACATGCTAAGGACACTGAGGGCGTCTGTATGTTTATGTTTGCATTCTGTTGCAACTGTTTCCCATAATACCCTTAACCAGATCTGTAGAGATATGTAATGTACGCAGGGTTTAAATATAAATGACTGTCTGACTTTCTGGGACAAACAGAAATGTGTACTCTAAACTGATCAAATTCTTTGTTTTCTCCGCATCGTCAACTCGTTCATGGGCACCGCCACTGTAATGGTCATCTTGCAACAACACTCTGTTTAACTTTCTTAACTCTTCTGAATACTTCTACATTGGGAAAACCACATACTGCCACATAGCTACATAACTGCTCATGAAATCTGCACTTGTAGCATCTCTCAGAAGATAGAATTTGGTGAAAACATTTCACATTAAAGAAGTACTGATGTTGAGCTGAAAACTCAAGTGTTGACGTCAGCCGTTGGAGCATCCAAGCCAACTGCTTCACTAAAAGCTTCATTACTGCTAACCTCAGTTAACAGCCATTACAGAGTTCTGCCATCCACTAGTCAAATAATCTGCTATGATTTACAACCTGGAGGTGACATAGCACAATTCATGTGGACATGAAACAACAAGCAATACAACAAGTCATTAATAATCATTACTAGAGTGAGTGAAAGATTGAGAACTGGATGGATGGATGGAGCAGTAAAGCCCATTTCTCACTTCTAAGGCTATACATGCTGGAAGGCCACTGGGTGTCCATAATGAATCTGGATATTCCAGGACACTTGAACATTAGCATTTTCCGTCACAATCTTTGACACACTTTGGTAGTCCCTTGCATTTCCATTGAGCTTGTAACAACACCAGGTTTTCTGGCAGCGCCAACATTCTGCTACAATCATACTGTGGACACACACACACACACACACACACACACACACACACACACACACACACACACACACACACACACACACACACACACACACACACACACACACGTGTTTTCATGACATATCAGGACATATGACAGAATGTGAAAAATGGGAACATGCCTGTCCTAAGGTCCTAGAGGCCTGGGAATCAAACTCATTCTGACCCATGCTTACAAGAATGTTTGGCTAGGGCTATATTTTGGCCAAAGCTGATTGTTATGCTGCAAATGAGGACTCTGTGTGACTTATCTGTACAATAACATCAAATTGAAAGTGTGTGAAAAGTGTGTTAACTTCCTAAACCGGCCACTAGGCAAAGAAATTGAACATGTGTAAAAACGATAAACACACTTACTTATTTTCCAAAAATTGTGATATTTTAGAACATCAGCAATTTTTGGTGTGGGAGGATGATGGGGGGGTCTAGGATGCTTTAGAGTGCTCAGAAAAATGAGGATGTGGAAAATGTCCTCCTTTATCCCCCAGTGTCCTGATATTGAAGCTATGTTATAAAAATGTCCTGAATTGTCATGAAAAGAAGTGTGCACGCACACACACACACACACACACACACACACACACACACAAAAAAGGCAATAGTGATTTCCGCGTTAGTTTGTCATGGCTACAGGCCGTCTCCTTCCAGGATGCGTGTCTGTGAAACTGAGAATGGGGCTTTAGTATTAAGTATTAATATTAAGTGAGAATTTGATTTAATTCAAATTAAACTGGATATATATTTTCATTTACTTCAAGCGGCTGTGGCTCCACTGGGGTTTAGTGAGAATGTTGTCCTACTTGACAACCAAAACCTTAAAGTCAAATTCTGTTGTACGTGAAGCTACGCAGAGCCATAAAACAGCAAATCTGCAAGACTTCAATGCTCTGCAGATGTATAAGACAGCCACAACACTCACACGGCGAAATAAGAAAGTAAACTGTACATGCTGAACACAGTAACTGGTCTCACCACATGTTCAGCTAAAACGTCTGATACATAATTCTTGGGAAGAGATCAAAGCCTCTTCTGTGGAAGCCTGAATGGAAATGTCCCTCCACTGTCCAGCTGTGTGACACTGAGAAAGCCCACCTGTGCCATATCGTCCAAGCAGTTGAAGATGTACTTGCGAGCCTCCTTGGACTTGATGCCTGTCTCACCCTCATGGTCATCCGGAGTCTGCAGGAGACAAGAAGCAGATGTTCATTGCAAACAGGCAGCATGTTTCCTCTGGAAACACGCTATTTATATTTGGTTCTTCACAGCCTCTTGATGATGTGCAGCAGAACTCGGACTGACCTCCATGCAACCCCGGAGGAGCACATAAACACTTGAGTAACAGTCTGAGGAGACGGGGAAACTGATGGACACGTTGGATCACACAAACATGGCAACAATTCACAGAGTTTATGGCTACACATTACTCAAATTTTACACATTTTTACATTTAATCGACATCAGGCTCATTTTAAATGGGTTTAAAGGTGAAATTTGCAAAGTGTTTAAACTACACTTAAAATAAATGAAAATGAACCTGGTTTTAAATGGTAAATGGACTACATTTCTAACATAATGCAGAAGTTCAAAGCTCTTTACGACAATGCCTTACATTCACCCACTCACATGCACACTCACACATCAGTTTGAGTGTGCATGAGTGAGTCAGTGTGATGCCATTAAACTGCTCACTGGCACACCGGGAACAATTTGGGGATTACGAATGCTGCTCAGTGGCACTTTAATCAAAACAAGAATCCTCTGTGTTCGAGATTATTAAGATGATATCAATTTGGCACATGTGAGAAACAATTCTTAAAATAAAAATTCAGAGATCGATCTTTAAGCCCTGTTGGACCAGGCAAAATAAAACATTACACACTGCTGGGATGGAATAATATTTATACTTTGACACGGTCATGAACTCTGTTTAGATGATCCTTCAGTCATCAATACTGAACAGTTTTTGGAGAAGGACCAAACTGTGTGCTCGATTAATCAGATCCCATTTGCCAAATCTTCTCATTCAGATTCATTTTACTTTCATTAACTTCTCACTTTGTTCAGAACCAACAACACAACCGTCACACAGCAGAGCCAAAGTTTCCCAAATAAAGCAGCTACAAGATGGTTTTGGTCAAACAGAACCTGTTCCTGGAAAGGTGTTTTTGGTGCTACCAGTTTTCAACACTGGAATTTGTGCCAATGTGGTTATGACTGTCTGCAGTACCTTGAGTCTCCACAGTGGGTAGGTGGAGTCGGGGTCTCTGTTGAAGAACCTGGTGGTCTTTGTTCCTGCACTCAACAGATACTCTGCCGGCAGACCCTGTGTCTGCGAGATGTACCGGATCTGCAGGACAAAACAAGAAAAACGCACCATTGCAGGCCGTGCAGACATACAGTAAATCCCAAACTGTATTTATATGTTTGAGAAGCACAAACAACTGCTGACATTTACTCGCCCAAATCATCTTTCTGAAATATGGAGAGCACCCAAACATGAGCTCAGATCAAGCGTCTAAGACTGACTTGTAAATGAGACACGTTGCTAAGTTTTTGAGGCTGGTGGGGGAAAACAAAGAAATCAGGCAAGCTTGTTTGGTGATGGAGCACAACTTGATGAAGGTTTTCCCACTGAGTCTCATCTGACTGATTGAGCTCGGGGAATGCAGCGATGTCTTGCTCTGGAGCACAGGGGCTGCGCTAATTGGACAAGTGGCTCCGTGGCATCTGTTCAGATAAACAGCGGGGCTGTGCAAGAATCATCAGAAGCTGTCAGGAGGATTGGAGGAGCACCCCCCCACACACACACAGCAAGAGTATACATACCAATATGCATATGTATAACAGAATAACTGCACACATAAAAGGGTAACATAGCACCCAAAGCACATATTTACTGAATAAAACATCAGTTCAAACATCTGATTTAATATCAACTAGACGAGCACTAAGTAGAGAGCATACTTACACAATGTTCACATGATCTCTAACTCGTATTACAATGCTTCAAAATCTAAACATGCAGTGCTGCATACAGTAGTTTTTCCCCTTTACAAATTTCCTCTATTGTCGTTTTTTGTCACACTCACGTTTCAGATCATCACACAAATTTTAATATCAAACAGAGATATGAGAATGAGAACAGAGATCTGAATAAATATAAAATGCAGTTTTTAAATGGTTATTTCATTGATGGGGGGGGCTAACCAAACTAACCTGGATCTATGTGAAAAAGTAATTACTCCAACCCCCTTGTTAAATTTAGATTAGATTACATTCAATAGAACTTTATTAATTCCTTGGGAAGACTCCTCAGGGAAATGGGTGTTCCAGCAGCATTGCATAGCAACACACAGGGTAAGAAGCACACAGAGTACCAGAAGTAGAGGTAAAAAAAAAAACAATCTGCAAAATGTATACAAATATAAATACCATAAATACTGCTTGCTACTGGTTTACTGGCTACTACTGTTCCTCTCCTTCCTGTCCCCTGTCTTCCTGTTACTCCTCCTCCCCCCGAGTGAAAAGTTGTACAGTTGAATTAATTATGAATTAACTGTGATTAACCACATTTAAAAAAAAAAAAGCTGAGTTCAATTTCACTTGCCCCACCCAGGCCTAATTACTGCCACACCTGTAGAATCAAGAAATCACTTAAACAGAATCTGTCTGACAACATGAACTAGGCTAAAAGATCTCAAAAAGCAACATATCATGACCCAATATAAATAAATTGAAGAACAGATGAAAAATAAAGTCAATGACATCCATCAGTCTGGAAGGCTTTGTGACTCCAGTGGATCACAGTGAGAGCCATTATCCACAAATAGAGAAAACAGGAAATAATGCTGAAACTTCCCATGAGTGGCCGGTGTCATGTACTTTTCTTTCCATCATATTATTCTTTCCTCCATGCACATTTTGCGCAAGCACGTAAGTCAGACAATTGAGCATGATACAGCACATAATATGTACTATGCTGTTACATGTATTTTAGGGGCGGGGGGGTTAAGTTGGTAATGGGGGAAAATATTTCATGATAAACAATTTTCATTCTTATTTAATAAACAATATATTGAATTTCATAAGCAATTATGTACACAGATATGTTTTGAGAGGAGGAAATATTTTCACAGGGGGGGATATTGGTATGCGCTGTATCATGCTCAGTTTCCCAAAGCATGGCAAAAAGAAGAATACATGATACCGGAAGTACCAAAATTACTCCAACAGCACACGACGACTCATCCTGGAGGTCCCAAAAGAACCCAGAAACAACATCTAAAGCACTGCAGGACCTCACTTGCCTCACTTAAGGTCAGCGTTCATGGTTCAACACAACCAAAGAGACTGGTACCACGAAAGAGTTCCAAGGCAAAACCACTGCTGTCCAAAAAGAGCACAAGGCCCGACTCACACATTTACCAAAATTCATCTTGATGAATCCCCAGGACTTTTGGGAAATATTCCTGTGGACTGACAGACCCAAGTGGAACTTTTTTGGAAGATTGGCATCCTGTTACAATCTGGCGTGACATGGTGGTGGTAGTGTGAAGGTCTGGGGCTGCTTTGATGCTTCAGGACCTGGATGATTTGCTGTAATTGATGGAACCATGAACTCTGCACTCTACCAGAAAATCCTGAAGGAGAATGTCCGCCCATCAGTTCTTATGCTTAAGCTGAAGCACACTTGGGATATGCAGCAGGACAATGATCCAAACTGCACCAGCAAGTCCACCTCTGAATGCTCAGAAAAACAAAATAGTGGGTTTGGAGTGGCCTAGTCAAAGTCTGGACTTAAATTCAATTGAGATGCTGTGGCATGATCTTAAACAGGTAATTCATGCTTGAAAACCCTCCACTGTGGGCGAATTAAAACTATTCTGCAAGGGCAAGTGGGCCAAAATTCCTCCACAGTGATGTGAAAGACTCAATGCCAGTTATCACAAAGGCTTATTTGCAGTTGTTGCCGCCAAGGGTGGCACAACCAGTTATTAGGTTTAGTGGCAATTACTTTTTCACATCGGGCCAGGTTGGTTTGGATAGCTTTTTTCCCTAAATAAATTAAATTGTCATTTAAAAACTGCACTTTGTATTTACTCAGGTTCTGTTTGCCTGATATTAAAATTTGATTGATGATGTGACAAAAATGCAAAAACAGAAGAAATCTGTAAGGGGGCAAATACTTTTTCACAGCACTGTATAACTTACACTGAAAAAAGAGAAAACCTCAAGAAATTGCTTCAACTGGTGTGTGTGTGTGCACACGCGTGTGTTGTCATTTCAGCTGCTCCCGTTTGTTCTGGGTCACCACAGTGGATACAGCCAGATCTGCATTGGTATTTGGCACAAGTTTTACGCCGGATGCCCTTCCTGATGCAACTCCGTGCTCCAAAGAGGTCTCCCATCCAAGTACTAACCAGATGCCGCAGTGCTTAGCTTCTGAGATCTAACAGGATCAGGCTTACACAGAGCAGACCGGCTCCAAATTGCTTCAATTGGTAAGATTCAAATTAATTAGGTTTGTCTAAATTAAGTTAACAAGTTATTAACTTTACTAACTTTATTAATATTACTTTAGGGCCCCGTCACACTCAGACAAAGAGCAGGTAAAGCGCTCTCTACCATCAACATTTCCCTGCCATGTTCTCACAGCATTGATCACATTCCCCCTAAATTCTTACCATGTGAATGATCAGGCAAGTACCACATCCAATTCATTATTACAGTGTTTTTAATATGACCAATCAGGTCATGTTATGCTCTTACCCCATGCCAAACATTTTCACTGTGTTCTTCCTGTCCTGATCAATATTGCCTCATGCGTGGTGCTTTTTCATTCGTTCTGCAAGTTTCCTTGTGTTCACATGTAGTTTCAACGATATACGACAGAAAGACAAACAGCTCTCCTGCCAAACGTGCCCACCACTATTTCAACACACACTCAAAGATGTCCCGTGCCTGAGGGAGTGCCAGCGACCTGTACATTTCTCAAAGTAGCGGTCTACAAATTTGGAGGGCCCGTTTGCACCACGCTTATTCTATGTCAGTGAAGTTCCTACTAGATTTTAGTTTCGCATTACTACGTCAATGCAGTTGTTACTATGTCTTTCTTCAGTTCTTACTGCATCCTGACTCAACCAGCCCTCATCTCATATTTTCCATGGGGACCACACCACATCATTATTAGTTTCTATTACATTCCTACTATGTTGTACAAGTTTTTACTGAAACCACAAAATTTTTTGGGGCCATAGTGGAAACGTGGCTGAGTGTGACAGGGATTTAACTTAATCTGTGTCAAGTTAACTGATCTGAGTAAATCGCTTTTTAAAGCTGGTCCCACAATGCTCAAGTCAGGTCTGGGAGAATGTGTTAGTGCTGCCCATTGCCGCATCCACCACACCAAGGAACTGCCTTCATTCCTGGATGGCAACTACTCAAGCAGACAACTGTTCCTTGCACACTTCCCAAAAGTTTCCATCTCCCTGTCATGGGCAGGTGACACATGGGTGTCCTATTGGCCTTTTCAAGTTGCTGAAATGCTCAACAGTGAGGCACCTACACACTGGATCATGACCAGAGAAACAGGCCATGTGGCCAAATGTCGTAGCTGACATTCCATCTCATCGGAGTCTCTCTTAGTAACTGACTGTTTGACACAAAGTCATACTAAAGGGTCCTCCATAGAGACAGAGTACCAAAGATGTCTCGTCATTGCTTTACCATACTGATTAGAAATCTTTCAGCTATAGAGTAAGACAGGAAGCACCAGGACCCTAAAGACTTTGACCCCTCAAATATCAAAGGCAGAGGACCCAGAGACATGAATGTCATTGTTGAGACAAGTCAAACTCTTTACAAGTTCTTTCATCGCATACAGATACACTTCTGATGGCTGAGTCAAGGATGTCAATGAAAGCCTGAATCTTAGGATCATTCCCAATACTCTCCCTTCGTCCTACCACTTCAACCTTTCCCATCATCCTGTACATTCCAGTGAATGTGCAAGATGAAGGGAAATGGTGAATCGGTAGGACGAAGGGAGAGTATTGGGAATGTGCCCATGTCTTCCTGCAGGATAATCGCAAGTTCAGCAACTCAGAGTCACAATGTTGATGAATGTAAACAAACAAACAAACAAACAAAAAACCCAGATCTGTATTTGGATCCCCATCAAAACTGAATTGACTTTTCTTTTGTCCATGTCCCACCCCTCCACCAAGTTTCAATAAAAACAGTCTACAAGTTTTTGAGTAATCCTGAAGACTGGCTGACCAACCCCAGTGTAGACACAACCCCAGTGACAAAAGTGTATTTGTGTAACACCCGTCATTAACAAGTCAAGAAAAAACATGTTCCTCTTTTATGTCCTTCAGTGATTCAGAATAAAAATGTAATGAAAATCTGATTGCACACAGTTAAAGTGTTAGAAAAGAAAAAAGCTGCATTTGTCTCCGAGGGGGTTCGTTATTCTTTAATCTGAAAATCGCAGGAAGTTTCTCTTTCATTGATTTTTCCAAACAGATGGACGTTGTTGACTCACCTGGAGCCAAATATCTGCACACAGGGCGTCTTTAACTCTTTCTGGGTCACTTGTCTTACTAAATGTGTTTGTTTTTAGTCATTTTCTCAAGTGATACAGCCACACCCCTCAGTGCACACCTGAGCTCAACGTGGTAAATTTTTTGGTTTATTAAAAAATTAAGCAAAAGCAATTTTAAGAGTGACCCTGCTGTGAACGCACAGTCCGATTGTGCACGCACTCTAGATGCCCCCTGTTTGGATACAGAGGAGCGCACAACCCAGATTTTCTCTTTTTATTTATTTATTTTTCTGAGAGTCGCTGTCTAATGCTGCCAGCTGGGGGCAGGGACAGCGGACTTCACCTGTGTGGAGAATGTGGACGAGGAGATCCAGATTCATTGTTTTTATTTACATTGTCTGGTAGAACATCAATGGAACTTGAGTGACGCAGCTCAGTGGACATCTTTCTGTAAGTCTCTGAGCGGTTGTTCACGCTTTTCTACTTTGATTTATTTATTTATTTATTTATTATTTTTAGTGCTTTTTCTGCCTAAAGTCGGGGGAATTTTTGTTATGTGTCGACGCGGGTTGAGGAGCGGACCTGCGTCTGACGGAACCCAGCGCTAAAATAACCAGAAAGCGGTTCCAATAACAAAACAATTTATTGTGTCACCCTCTGGTGCTAAACAAAGTGTAGAAACTAAAACAGCGTCATTCTGGTGGAGTGAAGGCTGGCACGCTCTCCAGCGCCAAAAAGGATCGAAGCCCGGCGCTTCTGGACTCACTGTTACCGCCAAACACCCCCCAGGTGGACACGACAAACCGACTCTCTGCGAAGGATAGAAGAGGTGAGGTAAGTCAGCAGTTACAACCATTATCCTTCAAAAGACACACACCATCAGCAACACATTCAGGTCTGTATTTTAAGCTTTATGCAAATGAGCAGCTTCTCACAACAGGTGGAGGATCACTTGTCCGCACGCCACAGCAGTGAGAAGCGAGCTGCACAATTCTCATCACAATTCAAATCTACTGCGTAACAAAATACCAAGTTACTATCAACAAGTAGTCAAACAATTAATCACCTCTGATGTGTGCTGACAGCATGTGTCCCTCACCCTTCCTGCTTCACAGGCACGATGTGTCAAACCCAGGCGCGGTCCTCAGCGTCTCACAAACGAACATCACAAGGTCGAGTTCCCGGCAATTCTGCTTGAATCACACATGGCTTAAATGCAGAACGCCATCTAATTATCTGCTTCAGCTGAAAGTCTTTAAGGTTGCATGTGAGCACCATCCACAGGTGCTGCACATAATGTTGATGAGGGTGAAGGACTCTTCAGCCAGCACCTTCTCCACAGACAAATCAGTTTTCATGCCACCTGGAGAGTAAAGAAAAGAAAAGAACACCAAAATATCCAGCCACACCCCCCCCAACACACAACAATTTTCCCAGCTTCTTTCACACAATAACAGTATAATAGTCCAAATCGGTCCAAACTTGTCATCATATAAGCCACACCAGTGACACTCAACATCCGTGAGAGTGCCGCGTGGTTTTCTCACACAAATCCTTGCACCTGCAAAGACCGTCTCGACGCCACTCCGGGCAGCATTCAGCAGACAGTCAGCTGTCATGTGCGCACGTCTCAGGAGGACCAATCCAGTGAGATACCACACAAGAAAGTTTTCGTGAGATTTTGTGTCTCCAACTCCTCTCCAACAGTTGCGCATCAGTGAGATATTAGACCTCGCACTTAGCTGGGAGACAGTTTAGGAGTTGCATGTTTCTCCATGTAGAACTGGAGATACTATGTCAGGAAAGGCAAAATCCAAATCCCAATGTGGATCATACCCTGAGCAACAGGGAGCAGCTAAAACCCACAAAAATCTCAACCTCTGCGCCCTGTAATCCCAGATTACATATTCTTCTCAAGTATCCTAAAATACTCTATGAGGTCTCTAAAAAATATCTGTTTGTTACTTGGGGTTCCCGTCATCCCAAAACCAAACTGCTTTAAAATCTTGGCGATACGATTCACGGTGCACGTTAGTGTCACTTTGAGTCTTACCTGATCGTACTCGGAGGCTCCGGGGTAGAGCGGCCATCCCAGGAAGAGCTCCGCAATCACACAGCCCAGAGACCACATGTCAATGGCCTCACAGAACGGCAGGCCGAGGATGATCTCTGGAGCCCTGCCGAGACACAAACACACAACGTGGTCAAAAACGGACTCACAAATGAGCCAAGTCCCTACAGAGGGCGTCTTCTGTAAGGAGAAGAAGAGTTTCATCTTTAACATCACATCGTGTCTGCAAGGAGGAATTCTTTAAGCTCTGCATGAGTGCACATCAGAGGGTGTTCTTTGATCAACGTCTCAAATGCTTAATAAGGTTTAATGCAGTAATATATACACACAAATATAATCTGAAGTGTCATATTATAGTGCAACAATGTTTCATATCAAAATAAGTGAGTACACCCCTGTGCAAAATCACTTAAATGTCAAATTATTAAAAATTTTATCACGCCTTAACAATTGCAGGATGTTTAATTTAAGAAGTAGAGTGTTTTCTCTTATGATTTATGAAAAATAAATATTTTACAAATACTATAATGACAACACAGGCCCCAAAGTAGCAGTAACTCAAAGCAACAAAGTCAGTACATGCACATGCACACACACACACACACACACACACACACACACACACACATATATATATATATATATATATATATATATATATATATATATATATATATATATATATATATATATATAAACTGTTTTTTTTATTGGAAACATCAAAGTATCATAAAATGCAATGCCAAAATAAAGCAATATGGCAAAGGTGCATGCATGTGACATTTTTTTACAGAACACATGCATGCACGTGTGCATGTCACAATACACTGAAAGTTCCAGGAACCCCCCTTCAGTAGATGGGCCTCCAGATGTGACTCCAGTGCACAGTTAAGACCAATGGACTGTCAGTGTTCCTCTGTTCTTATAACTGTCAGGAACATCTTCACCCTTTAGCTGTGTGCTTCCTTTCACAGTGTGTGTGCACTTCATACACTTGTAGAGGTTTATTACTATTATTATTATTCTTGGATCCAGTTGGACCTTATTGGGTTTTGATTTAATGTTCTATGTAGACTGTTTTCACAGCTCTTCTGGTTCTTCTCAATTAGCAAAAGTTGGACAGACAGACAGAAAGAGAGAGACAAAGTTGCAGAGCAGCAGAGGAGAAAGAAAGCAAGAGTAGCATCGTTGCTCATGACGAAACCCCAGATGTAAATCTGTGCCGAGCGACACGCCGAGCCTCCACATGCAAAGCGGCCCACAGCTGCTGCTGCTGTCGGCCTTTCACCGACAGCGACGAACAGCTCGTACATCTGCACAAAGCCTTCCTTAAAGTATTAGAGCATAAGACATTGTTAAATCATGCAGATGGGACTGTTTCGGTTCTTCTATGATAAACAGGATGCAGTTGAACAGAACTGTAGATAATAACAGACTCCAGCAAAATCTAAACTGTACTTTTTATGGCTTCTTTTTTTTTGGTAAATAAAATCCTGGGGAATGACAACATTGGACTGAGGCGCTTATGCAGATAAAGTTAAGAAAATAAGAGTACTGTCTTACTACGAGCCTGCAGGTAATTACTGTTTTGTCTGTCAGTGTCAAAGGGAGAAAAAAACAAACAAGAATGGCATTTATCTGAGAGCACCAAAGCACAACCCCAATCCCTTAAACTGATTTCAAAATAAAAAATATAGAACGTAACGCTAAAGTACCCTCGGCTGTATGAGCATGCAATCAATGAAAGAGAGTGTAGAAAGAGTGTGACCTTTTGACCCCTTAGAATAGATCAAGGTTAGCCATCTCTGAACTTGTCCAAGGTCCCAAGAATGGTACCTATAAATCTGAATACTCTTGCAGTAATAGTACTGGACTTATGGACAGACGGACACAAAGTCTTAGCAATACCCGATGGCCATATTTTGGCCTCAGGTAAAAATCACAGTGTTTTTTTTTTTTTTTTCAGGATCCATCTCTATATTTTGTGTTATCTCTTCCATGCCTGTACTTTTTCACAACTCTGCAAAAAACAAAAAACAAACAAAAAAAAAACCTCTTACTATGAGTCCAACTGACCTGCTCTGATGAGTTGAGGGGAAACACGTTTGAGACCAGAGAATCCTTGTTTCAAATCCCCTTCAAACTGGAAAAATCACAAAGCACCATCGGGCGAGGTCACTAATTGCCACCTTGTTCAGTTGCGTGCCTTCTGCCATGTTGTGCCATGTTGATTTGGCACAGGTTTCATGTGGAATTGCCCTTCCTAACGCAACTCCACATTACATGGAGAATGGACAGGGGTGGCCTTGAACTGAACTGGGAATCTTCTGCTCTGGAAACAAGCACACTAACTACTAATCCACCACGCTGCCATCTCGAGACAGATTTTATGTAATTTGTGCCAATTAGTTATGGTGACTTGATGCACATTTGAGCTGTTGGACACCAAAGTGGACTTCAGGGACAACAGGAGTTTGGTCTGATTGTCAAACCAAATATTGCTGAAGCACCTTATTTACCAAAATACGGCACAACCATAAAACACACACGCTAGCCCATATTAGTTTTTTTCACTCTGCTTCACCACAATGCAAAACCTCACAAAATTTTCTGCTGTCAGTATTTTAAAGAGAACATTTTGCCTTCGCCTTCTTCTTTGTTGTCTTCTTGTTTAGGCCTTTGGTTCTGAGAACACATTACTGCCCTCTACCCTTCTACTCTGCAACTATATGCAAATCCTTATTATTTGAATGTAACCTAAATGGGATTGCCAATGAACAAATCTGAGTGAAATGTGCAGTGAAAGTACCACAGATGGTGTATGGACTGTATACATGTTAGCACTGATTAAACCAGAGGCTTCAGTCAATGCTTCAGTGTGAGAAAACACAGTCACGGAGGTCAAACAGTGTCTTCTGGGTTTAACTTGGACCATCTACCACCTTTTAAAGTGCACTCCACTCAAATCTGCTGCCACAGACCATGCTCTAAGAGGGTGGTGGTGAGCTGTAGATAGTACAAACAGTATGCAAACCAGCCAATGGCTTTCTCTCTATGTAAATATGCCCCGAACTACCTGAGAGATCTCAGTGTTCAAGCTTGTGGCTCTGACAGCACCAGTCTTCAACAAAAGAAAGAAGGAGGGCAGGATGAAGAAAGAGAGGGCGTGCGCATCTACATGCTGACATCTTCCCAGCTGGACTGGCCAATGATGAGTCTCTGTCCTCTTGGGAGCCAGAGATGGCACGACTCATGAATGGAGCCTTTCTTCTACCATCCCAATCCATCGCCACACTAACATCTCTTTGCACATCCCTCTCCCCGTCCAGCCAACATCTACACGTCACCCACTTCACTATCAGGCTCTCCTACAGCCCCTTCCTGCCCACTCCTCTGCTGGCAAAACCCCTTTAAAACCCTTAAAGTAGGACGCAGAGGGCAGATGAAGCCTCCCTCCCTCCCAGCTTGCCTGTCCGCCCTCTGATCTGTAGATCTGTGCCTGCGCTGGCCTGCCAGCCCACACACAAACACACATCCACACGCACAGCTGACATCACAGGCTGTGTGCATGTCAGGATGTATCCATCAGGCTGACCTTCCCCTAGCTTGGCTCCAGATTGCAGACTGATGGATCCTTGGAACCCAGCAGCATTTATGCACAAATAAATGCACAACACATGCACAGAAACACACAAGTCAGCCATCAGTCATTTGAACTCTTCCCTTTATGGTTCAAGGTCCTCACGGAGGTATATTTTATTCAATAGCTGAACAGGTAATGCTGTTTTTGAGGTAGAGAAGGGCCAATAATCAAAAAAGCACTTAAGAAGAAAAAGCCTGTCATTAAAGGCGCCAGTATGTACTTCAAAAGATGTACAATTTTCAGGGTTACGTTATTTTCATTATTAAGCAGGGCCCCCAAGCAAAACTTACCTCATCCACTCATGCCTACATAGTAGATGCTAAAGTGCATCTAGAAAGTATTCACAGCGCGTCACTGTTTCTACATTATGTTATGTTACAGCCATATTCCATAATGGAGTAAATTAATTTTTCCCCTCAAAATTCTACTACTCACAACACCCCATAATGACAACATGAAAAAAGTATTTTGGAATTTTTTGCAAAATTATTAAAAATAAAAACCTAAGAAATCACATGTATATAAATATTCACACTCTTTGATCAATACTTTGTTGATGCACCTTTGGCAGCAATTACAGACTCAAGTCTTCATGAATATGATGCCACAAGCTTGGTGCACCTATCTTTGGGCAGTTTAATCCATTCCTCTTTGCAGCACCTCTCATGCTCCATCAGGATGGATGGGAATCGTCAGTGCACAGACATTTTCAGATCTCTCCAGAGATGTTCAATCGGATTCAGGTCTGGGCTCTGGCTGGGTCACTCAAAGACATTCATAGAGTTGTCCTGAAGTCACTCCTTTGATATCTTGGCTGTGTGCTTAGGGTCATTGTCCTGCTGAAAGATGAACCATTGCCCCAGTCTGAGGTCAGGAGTGCTCTGAAGCAGGTTTTCATCCAGGATGTACGAGGTCCTTGAGAAAAGTATCCGACCTTTTTATTTTTTTCAAAAACCATATGAACATGTCCTGTGAGGCTTCATCACAGCGTTGCTTTGCGCCATGCGGCTCCACCGCGACGCGCGGAACTCCTCCGCATGTCTGTCTCAATGTGCCGAAAAAGTGCTGATGTCCACGTCTTTTCACAATTCCTGTGCTAGTCAGACGACATACCGGATCAAGACAGCGTCCAGTTTAGAAATGAACGGCACATTCCACTGTTACAGGAGTTTTTGTCATGGAAAGAGGAGCGGAGTTCCGTGCGTCACGGTGGAGCCGCATGGCGCAAAGCAACGCCGTGATGAAGCCTCACAGGACATGTTGGGGCATGTCCAGCTCATGCTCAATTTCTCGGATAATCACACGACTGAAAAGCAACCGACAGCTGTCTGAAATCCACCTGAAAGCCGTCCTGAGAGACCAACACGGAGGTGGTTTTGTGCCGCATAATGAACGGCTCCGTGGCGCGTCCCTCCGCTTTTCTTTCCATGAAAAAAACTCCTGTAACAGTGGAATGTGCCGAAAAAGTGCTGATGTCCACACCTTCTGCCTTTTTATGAAAGTCAGACGACGTCCCGGATCAACAAAGCCTTCATGCTGGAAATGATCTGGTTGTTTCAGCGGGGTGTGAGCTTGTCGATCGGCGCTCGGAGCGCGGCGCGCTCTCAGACGCTGTGGGCCATCCTTAAAGCGGCAGTAACACTCCTTAATCTGTGTAATCCCCACAAAATCATCCCTGAAAGCCATATTAATTTTCCGAACGGTGTCCACCTGGAGGTCTCTCACAGTTTCTGGAAAAAAATTGATGCAGCAAAGCTCCAAATCGTTCAGACATTTATTCGCAATAAAAAAACGACGAGAGGGGTGGACCAGTGCTCACACAAAGCCTGCTCACAGGCGAATGACGCAACCGACAGGCATGAAAAAACTCACGCATGCGCACGAAGGTTCAAGCTTGGCTGATGCAATCACACGTGATTCAAATCCATATGGTTTTTGAAAAAAATAAAAAGGTCGGATACTTTTCTCACAGACCTCGTATCTGTACATTGCTGCATTCATCTTTCCCTCAATCCTAACTAGTCTCCCAGTTCCTGCTGCTGAAAAACATCACCACAGCATGATGCTGCCTCCACAATGCTTCACTGTAGGGATGGCGCTGGGTTTCCTCAAAACATGACGCCTGGCATTCATGCCATTGAGTTCCATCTTTGTCTCATCAGACTACATAATTTTGTTTCTCATGGTCTGAGAGTCCTTCAGGTGCCTTTTGACAAACTCCAGGTGGGCTGCCATGTGCCTTTTACTAAGGAGTGGCTTTCATCTTGATCACTCTACTATACAAGACTGATTGGTGGATTGCTGGAGTGATGGTTGTCCTTCTGGAAGGTTCTCCTCTCCACAGAGGAGTCCTGGAGCTCTGACAGAGCGACCATCGGGTTCTTGGTCACCTCCCTGACTAAGGTCCTTCTCGCCGATGGTTCAGTTCAGACGGTGCAGCCAGCTCTAGGAAGAGTTCTGGTGGATGCAAACTTCTTCCATTTATGGATGATGGAGGATACCGTGCTCATTGGGACCTTCAAAGGAGCAGAAATGGTTCTGTACCCTTCCCTAGATTTGTACCTCAAGACAATCCTGTCTCAGAGGTCTACAGATGATTCCTTTGAATTTGTGCTTGGTTTGTGCTCTGACATGTACTGCCAACTGTGGGACCTTATATGTAGACAGGTGTGTGTCTTTCCAAATTATGTCCAATCAACTTTGTTTTTTATTTTTATTTTTAATGAATTTGCAAAAATAAAAAAAAACATCCCTTTTTCACATTGTCATTATGGGGTGTTGTGTGTAGAATTTTGAAAAAAAAAAAGAAAAAAGAATTTCATCCATTTTGGAATAAGGCTGTAACATTAAAAACATGTTTCCAGATGCACTGTAAGTTACTTTTAGAAGGCTGTAAATTGAGGTTACAGCTGCTTTCCTCCTGTTTACTCCCACCATCAATAATATTATGAGTATTAGGGTCATGCTCCATTATTTGCCCTTAACCAGGGCAGTGTGTCTCTATCTGGAATTGGAATTTTGTTATATGTACGCATGCACAATGACATAAAGTCCCTTCTTCTCTAATAACTGACCCTCAACCAAACTACCCCAACACAATCCATCTATTATATAATCTGTCAGGTCAGTTCAGGGAGTATGCTCTGATGCTCTGTGTTGATGTATCCACCACACTACAGAAAAGTCCTGGGTACTTGATAGCAGCCACCCAGACAGACAACCAGTCATCTCTGCCTTCCAAAGTAGCCATCTATCAGCCACAGCACTGAGGTTAGGGTTAGGGGTGAAGGTTTAGGGTTCAGGTTAGGGGTTAGGGTTAGCTCCTAGCTCCACAGTTGGTTGTGTCCAAAGAAACATGCCATATGGCCCTAGTTGTCCTGGTGGACAGCTGACATTCCCTCACTGTCAAATTAATGTACCTCATCTGTAACCATTAGTAACCATTCATTTGACACAAAGCCATTCTACTAATACAAAGGGATTCTCTGAAGACACCTAATGCAATGATTTTTGTTCAGGTCTCACAACCACAAAGTAAGACAGGAAGCACAAACACCCTAAAGACTTGGACCTTCACTCTCCCTCAAAGGCCTTGTCCAACACCTCTGTCTCGGGACCTTATGACTCTATATCTACTTCTTCTTTGTCTTTTCTGTTTCTTCTCTGACACCATTTCGTTTTGTGTTGTGGCGTTGCACTTCTCAAGCCATGAGTCACCTGAATGAGTTGACTCACTGAAGAGACACGTTAAAAGAACAACCCAGTTTTGCCTGTTCTGTTGTCTTTTTGTGTTCTTTTCAACTATCCTTCCCCTCAGCCAGATTTCTATACCTTCTGCAGTTTATTTCTCCCTTTCCTTCCTTCCTTTAGCCTCGCCCCCTGTCTCGATCCTACATTTTGCCCTTGCCTAATGTAAAAGGCTCAGGTTGGTGTTGTGAATGACTCCTAGCTGCCCTAAGGTGTTCATTTCCATATTCATGCCCTCGAAGCTTCAGCCACAATGTCTTTGAAGGCGCACCATAACAAAAAAAAAAAAAAAAACTTTTCTAGATATATTGCACAGTGGGCGCTGACTGTGAAATCAATGTGCAAAAGAACACCCCCTGTCATGCACCGGTGGCTCACAGGAACCGATCCCAGCTGAAAACACACAGACCTCCTCAACCACTCCATCTCTTCAGAAATCACTGCGCCCTGTTTGAGTCAGGAGTCCGTTGCAGTGATCATGTAAATGCATTATTCTGTAGGTAGCTTCTGTGATGACTTTTAAATTTAGTAACACGTGGAAAGGGGTCTGGACAAAGCAAGCTTTTTTTAATGGCGGCCTTGGGAAATGTTGCCGTATTCCTTATACTGGAGAGACAGTTCTGGTGTTCAAGGTCCTGAAAACAGTCCATCCTGTCTCGTTTTCTTTCTCACTCAGGAAAGGTTCCAGTGAAACCGCTGACAAGGCTACCTCTGCTGTACCTGTTAAAGTATTAGCATTCCCTGGAGTCTCGGCTGTGTGCTAGAAGGCAATATGAGGTATAGAGAATCAAAGAAGATCCGGTGTTTTCATATATAGGGAGCGAACACTCAGAAAAACTCAGATCCAAAGAATAATACTCACTGAAAATGATGTTCCAACCATGACAATGTAAAAACCTTTGCTATGACTTATTTCTTTGCAACATGCTGTGTTGTAAAGTTTTTAAAATATTCTGGAATCAAATCACCTTACAGATATTTGGGATGTATAATCATTCAAAGGTTTCAAATGAAAAATGTCTTTTCTGGATTATATTTGTGACCACCTTGATTTTGACTCTTGTCCAATCTGCTCTAAAAGTGAATCACCTGAAGACACTCGCCCAAGAAATATTCCAGCCAAATTAGGTGAAAATACACTCTCCCATTTCTGAGTGATTTCTGACACAACCACACAGACGTACATGAGTGATTACAGTAACCTGCTGCACCACTGGTGTGCCAGGTAGGAAGGAAAGTTCGAGAAAGTCTTTAGAAATTCATTATTACAGTTGTTTACTTTGGAAAATGGTTCCCGGTCATACATCAAGTATTCTAGCTGCATTTACATGACATCTAAATAGACCCTTGTCATTTGATTGGTGGATTGTATGCGGATTTGATTATTCAACCTACTGTACAGAAAAATGGTCCATTGTATAATTTCTGTCATTTTTTGTGTGATTTGATTCCACTTACTTTTGCTTCATATATTTAACTCTCTGAATAACTCCACTACCTTTGTGTAAAACTGTGTCTATGATGACAAGGAAACTAAATTAAGTTCTTGTCGCAATTTTATACTGGATTGGGGAAAGCAGATGTACGAGGTCTGTTAGAAAAGTATCTGACCTTTTATTTTTTTCAAAAACCATACGGATTTGAATCACGTGTGATTGCATCAGCCAAGCTTGAACCTTCGTGCGCATGCGTGAGTTTTTTCATGCCTGTCGATTGCGTCATTCACCTGTGAGCAGGCTTTGTGTGAGCAGTGGTTCACCCCTCTCGTCGGATTTTTATTGCGAATAAATGTCTGAACGATTTGGAGCTTTGCTGCATCAATTTTTTCCAGAAACTGTGAGAGACCTCCAGGTGGTAACCATTCGGAAAATTCAAATGGCTTTCAGGGACAATTTTATGGGGATTACAGATTAAGGAGAGCTCCAGCTGGTTTAAAGACCGCTCACAGTGTCTGAGAGCACGCCGCGCTCCGAGCGCCGATCGACATGGCGCAAAGCAACGCCGTGATGAAGCCTCACAGGACATGAACGGCTCCGTGGCGCATCCGTCCGCTTTTCTTTCCATGAAAAAAACTCCTGTAACAGTAGAATGTGCCGAAAAAGTACTGATGTCCATGTCTCCTGCCATTTTTGTGTAAGTCAGACGACGTCCCGGATCAACAAAGCCTTCACGTTGGAAATGATCTGGTTGTTTCAGCGGGGTTTGAGCCTGTCGATCGGCGCTCGGAGCGTGGCGCGCTCTCAGCAGCTGTGGGTGGTCTTTAAACCGGCTGGAGCACTCCTTAATCTGTGTAATCCCCATAAAATCGTCCCTGAAAGCCATTTGAATTTTCCGAATGGTTACCACCTGGAGGTCTCTCACAGTTTCTGGAAAAAATTGATGCAGCAAAGCTCCAAATCGTTCAGACATTTATTCGCAATAAAAATCCGACGAGAGGGGTGAACCACTGCTCACACAAAGCCTGCTCACAGGTGAATGACGCAACCGACAGGCGTGAAAAAACTCATGCGCACGAAGGTTCAAGCTTGGCTGATGCAATCACACGTGATTCAAATCCATATGGTTTTTGAAAAAAATAAAAAGGTTGGCTACTTTTCTAACAGACCTCTTAAGTACTTTTCCACCTGCCTAAGTTGAAGTAAAATGTCAAATGATAAGGCTTTGTTTAGGTGTCATATAAAACAAATAATGAATGTGTGCAATGGAAACAACGTTCGCATGAGTTGAAAGCAGGAATGTTCCATTCAACAAACCCAAACGTTAAATGGGTTTGTAACAGAGATAGCGTGATACCACTTATTCATAGCCAATATTGGACCGATACGATCCAGAATATTACCTATACATATATACATATATATATATATATATATATACACATATATATATATATATATATATATATATATATATATATATATATATATATATATATATATATATATATATACATACACACACATGAAATCTGAAACAGGATCCCATGTCAGCTCAGTGTGGCACAGCCAAAATTAGCTTGCAGTATACGACACATTCTTTCTTTGATACGCATGCTGTTTTTCCAAAATAACCACATTAGTGGCAGCATTGGATCACGTATCACATTTTACTGATGGATAAGAACATCAAACATGTTTTATTGCCCCAGCAACACATTTGTTACGGTGACTTCTCCCTCCTTGAAGAAGTAGTGGAAACCCTTTTTGCCCTCTCTCTCTTTCTCTCTCTTTCTTCTCCTTACGCTCACACAGGCTTCCATTAGTAACGCTAACATCTACAAAAACCAAACAATGAGCTCAGCACCGGAGCTGCTCAGTTGTCCATTTAGACGGGTGGCATTTCATCATTCCCGACTGGTAATTACCTCTTTTCCTGTGGTTATTATTATTCTCCAGCATGCGGCTGATCCTATCAGTAATACATCTCATTTCCACCTGCAAACAGAGAACTCTCACTGGCTCCTTGCACCAAGAGAACTCTCACTGGCTCCTTGCACCACCCTTCTCCCCATTTACCCTCCACCCCAACCCCCATCGCCTGCCCAGGGGTCACCGGGAAAAGCTCCATCAGTAGGGATGGGGGGGTGGAGGTGGTGGGGGCAGCAAAATTAAGCCGTGAGAGAGAGAGAGAGAGAGAGAGAGAGAGAGAGAGAGAGAGAGAGAGAGAGAGAGAGAGAGAGAGAGAGGGTGAGGAGGGCCAAACAACAGAACACGGATGCCTTCAACAACGTACCCACACAAACATGCACATCCTCACGTCTTCTCGTCAAAAGGAGCAGTGCCAGAAAGGATTTAAGATTGGTAAATGATGGGTATCTGTCACAAAGTGATGGCTCTCTGCTTCGACAGCCCGAAGAGAAGACGTCGGGACGCCGAGAGGGAGCCTCAAGTCTCTCCAGCCCCATTAGGGCTGCAGAGACTGACAATCAGACAGTTTGAGGCTGGACCAGCTGCCATTGGCCAGACACTGACCCAACCCTCAGGCAGATGGAGCTCTAGTTGTCATGAAAATAACCAGGGACGTCCGGACTCCGAATCAAGTTTTTTCTGTTGCCTCCGATCCTGATCTACGTCGCTCAATTTTATCTGCTGACACCGATTCCGATGCTGTTCCTTGACGAGACAAATGCACAGGGTGCACGTCAAGTACATTAAATGTATATTTTTGACAGATAAACCCCTCTGCAATTCATGAAGAAAAAACCTGCCTGCAATCCAATCTGCTCCTTTGTGTTTTTTAAACAAAACAACAACAATCAAGTGGAATTTGTTAGCACGTTGGGACAAGAAGCTAGTGCGCTTGCTTTCAAAACTTGAAGGAGTAAGTGATGGTAACGCACCAATAGGTTGCCAACTGCGAATAAACACTATGGAGAAGTCGAAAAAGAAAAGGTTGTGGAAGAAGAAGACAAATGGAACAACAAAAATTTACTGTCAGTACGGAAACTACAAGGAGTGAAGCAAGTTGCAAAAAGTGACATCGTAATAGATGATTTAAGCCACCAGACAGCCTAATGCTGAAGGGAAATGACAATAGCTGAGCTAACATTTCAAAAAGGGATTCTTCAGTCTGACACGTTTCTGATACCAATATCCAAAATCACAGGGTCTCCCAATACCCGATACCCATCATGGCATACTTAAAAAAATTATAATTGGTATGCTTTCATGGAGTAAAAATAATCACATGAATTTTTCCATGTAAGTACCTTAATACTTTATCTACAAATCTATTCTTTACTAAACTGTAAGTATTTGGAGAACATACACGTTTTTGCAATTTTTCAAAACACTTTATTTTGCAGTTCAAAGGATGTGCTGCTCTGTGATGCTTAAAAAAATTTCCAACAAACTTGCAATGGTTAGCTCCATCAGGTTACATCATCAACAATATTCTAAAACGTTTTCGTGAGAGTTACAAACTGTGGATATGTGGACAGAGAGGGACAGACAGAATGCATGCATCTATTTTGAAATGTATCCAACAGTATGAGCAGCACTGCTAATAATTAATAATGTCCCGCAGTATTTTATCGGCTCATGATGAATCTGTACAGTCATGTGGGCGTGTTCACAGAGTGCACACCAACTCACAGGTCAGACGGGGCATATGTCACAAAATCTAAAATGAGGTATTCCAAGTCAAAATTTTGTTTATAGCAGAAGAATATCTACACACATTTCCATAAAATCAACAAACTCATAACTAATTTATCTCTAACAGATAGATGATTTTTTTATAAAATTGTACAAAATGGCCCCTTTAAGCTCCAGCTGCAAAATATTAGGAGTACTGAAGCTATTGTAAATCAACTTTATTTTCTTTTATCCTTCTTTGTCACATGACCTGCTGTTTACATTCATGTTTGTTTTTGCATTTCAAATTTTACAGTCACTCAGTAAAAACTGACATTAGTTTAAAATGTTTTATTGTCACGCCAGTTTGAAAATGCTGTAGGCCTCAGTAGCAGTTTTAGGAAGTTCTTCTCCAGTGCAGCTCACAGGCGTGATGCTGTTTTTCTGTTGCTGTGTGTGCAGAAATGCACACATCAGTCATGTCTGGCTGATGCCTGATACCCAAAACAGTTTCAGTTGTGGTGCTTTGTTAGCGGTATCGATACTGATTCGGCGTCTGGATCACTGCATCCTCAATTTACTTCCGGGCAGTGAAATAGTACATCTTGCAAAAAAAAGTTTTTCTTTGAAAGTATTCAAAAGAAACACGGCAGACCCTTCGCAGCTTGACTTAGTCACCACTCTGCGATGACAACCGACCCAGCGGAAATATGTAGGTCACACAAATGAAACACGCAAATGAAATGCAAACAGAACGTCGCACATTCTAACACAAACAGCTGGCAAGTGTATCAGCGTGGCTGAGGTGTTCAAAGAAGAGGACAGGACAGTGGCAGGACAGGCGAGGCGAGGCAAGGTGCGCCGCATGGACAGCCAGTCAGGTAGATGAGATTGTGTCCTCTCCAGGCAGAGGCGCGTTTAAATCAAAGCCTTGATTACTTCAGCAAATTAGGCTGCACTGAGGACACACTCAGCTCCGTCTGAGGCTGATACACATTCCAAAGAAAAGGCAGATGACCCTTCCAGCACCGCGCAGGCTGCGACGGGGCGATCCACCCTCCAATCCACCGCTAAACAACACCACATGGTAATGTACTGTAGCACAGCGTGGCAGTTACTCTAACTGCTAGCAAAACCAATCACAAAATCTCATCTGCTTGCTTGACTGAATGTCTTTCTCGATGTGAGCCGACCTGCCTCTCTCTCTCTCTAACCATCTCTCCCGCTGTCTCACTCCTACACATTATTTTCGTTTGTAGTCTAGTTTTCTGCAGCGCACGCTTTCACCTGTTCAAAGATGCTGCATTGATGTGTTCCATTCTGTTAATTTCAGGTAAATTAAGACCAACATCAACCATCGGTGGGGGCGTCAAGGCAAGCCGTGCACAATGCGGTCATCAACCGGAGCTGCACGGTGAGAATCCATTTGAAAAGCGGCGCCTGTGGACAGAGCGTGGCGCCACAGGGAAGCCGTCCAACCTTCGTAATGACATATGTCAACACACACGCACACCTTCAATCATAGGCGGCGTGCTGGTTGACTCGTTCCTTATTTCTGGGGCGAGTGAAAGAGTACGTGGGGGAGGTATTTGCAAGGCTGACTGAAAAATAATAATAATAACAACAAAAAAAAAACCTCCGCTGCCTTTCGCTACCTCTACCCACCTCCCTCACCCCTCCCTCTCTCGGTCAGTATCGCTTGTCTGACTACCCCGGTCCTTCCTCCCACCCAGACGGGCGGTAATGCTATCTCCTGCCTAATCAAATTCCACTGTATGTGACATGAATTCACCACGCTACCTCACCGTGAGCTGCAGGGCCGTCGAGAGGAAACTAAAACCTCACACAGGTCAGGCTGAGCCCCCCCCACTCTGTCTAAAATTTATCACTGGAATATGACTCCCCAGATTTGTTCCTCCTTTCCACTGAGCTGCTTGTCCCAGTGTCTGTACGCAGCCCTGCTCTTCATTTGGAATGCTTTCATTCATGATTCAAATCCACCGTGGAGGTGTGCAGAGGCAAATTTACAAAAAGTGTCACCATCTTGTTCAGTTCACCACACCTCCTCCTAATTCCAGCATGCATGTGACGATAAGACCCAGATGTGTCCATCACCTAGTGGACAGGTAGAACATATATTATAACAATCATAGTTTTAGTATTGATCTGGTGCCTCAAAGTTACCCAGTGTGTAAACACACACACACACACACACACACACACACACACACACACACACACACACACACACACACACACACACACACACACACACACACACACACACACACACACACGCACACACACTCTATAGCACTAACACAGTTAAAATCTCAAGCACACACACCAGCTACTTAATAAGAGAACAGATACGGGGGGCACAAATTCCTAAACGTACAGACGCACGCCCTGCAGAGCGTCCTTTGGTAAAGGTGAGCTGTGTGTCTTCTTGTCGTCTGTCGATCTGCCTGCCTGCTGCGCCTTTACACACTAACGCGGTTCAACATGCTGCATTTTTCCCTGACAAAAATTAGAAATGTCATCACGTAGAGAAACAACAGAAGGATTATTAAGAGGGTTTTTTTGTGGTGGTGGTGGGGTTTGGCAAAAACTGCTCATAGCATCATCAAAAACCTGTCATAACGCTGAGACAGACGGGAGGACCAGTGCGTGTGTGTGTGTGTGTGTGTGCGTGTGCGTGAACATAAAAGCTCCACTTTCTCACGTCAGCGTCAGAATTTAGAGACACTAATCGGTGTGACGTCATTATAACAGCAGCTTAATGTAAAAGGGAGTTTATATTTGTGTATTCTGATATTAAGATACACTCTGTCCACTTCATCATTAACACCATATTGATCTGGGTCAGTTCTCACTTTATGACACACAAATCTAAACTGTTACATAATAGCACACTTTTATCTGTTGATTCCATTAATTTAATTTAATTTAATTAGCTTATAATGCGCCAAATCACAGCAAAAGCCGTCTCAAGGCGCCTTGCATAAAACAAGTCAACATAAAATTTAATAAATAATTAAAAATGAATTAAAAAAAATTCAAATACATAAATAAAAACAGAAGTAAAAGAATAAAACAAATAAAATAAAAACTATTCATAAGAAAGGGAATAAAAACAGGTTTTCAGTCTTGACTTAAAAATGTCCACGGACTCCGACTGCCTCATGGTTGCAGGAAGCCACTGATCTGCACTGATTTAAGACAGATTTTTTTGATTAATTATTTGTCGAAACATGGCGGAATCCTCTAAATCTGTGCATTGACTCACTGTATTTGCAGGTTTTAATGCTTTACACATTCTAATTTATAAAATTATGCACATAAAAAAACAAAAAACAAAACAAAATAATATCATTGTGTGCAGAATGTGTTTTCTATCAAAATATCCCAAAAATTAATCATAAAACTTCAAATAACTGGAATAATATGAAACAAAGTGGTGCCCACATTTTGTTTTTGGTTTGGTTTCTAAATTTTTGGTTTCTATGTGAGATCACACCTGCATTTGTAATATCAAATTGAAAAGCAATCAGTCCACAAGGAAGTAGTTTGAGCATTCAGCATCATTTAGCAGGAACAAAACTACAAATGCAGATCTGATTTGCACCAGTTGCACCAGTTTGCACCAGATTTGCACCGTTTCTTTCTTGCTTTATTTGAGACAAGGTCATTCTGGTGGTTTCTAAACTGTTCTATAGAGACACTAAAAGTGAGTCAAACTGGTTTACACACTAATATTAAACTAATTTAAACTGGATGCAAACTGGCTACATTTCTGATGAACTTGGTTACTAGTTATCTAAAACTGATGTGCTGGACAAAATAAATAATTTCAACAACTACTGGAAAAAACATAATGAGAAATATTTTAGATAATGCTGTTTTAAAGACTAAACAATTAATTGTGATAACTGTCAAATTAATCGATCATTTAAAAAAAAAACATTTCATCCCAGATGAGTTCAGTGGCGCTGGGAATTGGAAGCGCTGTTAGCTGCTCATATTATTTCCCTTCCTCTGACTGTGCCTGTCTGAAGTTTTACCCTCCATATGTGCGATGCCGTCTTTAATCATTAAGATAATGTTACTCTTAAGCATGGTAGAGTGTGATGTTTCTTGAAGTGTGGATTTTTTTTTTAAGGAATTGCAGGCTGGAAGCAGCAATGTGACAAATGTAGCAGCACATTAGAGGCTTACAGCATCCCGCAAAGACAACTGTGAAAGATGTGTTTTTGACAGCTGTATCAAATTTTGCCAAATTTCTTGCATAATTTGGTGATCTGTTGTCGTGTATGACTACAGCTGGAAACCAACTACATATTCCCAGGCTATGGAAAAGCCTCAGCATGTACCCTGTAAAATGCAATGAGTGGATGCATTGATGGACAAACAGACAGACAGACTTTGATGCACCAGCTTAATTGAAAAATGTTCTTCCTATGTAAAATGGATCTGTCTGCCACCTGATGCATGGTTGGTGTATGCTGACTAATGGTGGATTTGTAACAGGTGTGGTTCTCAGTGAGACTGTCATGATTTTGGCCTGATCAGGGCATTGAGCCCATCCCCCCATTGTCCTCTTTCTGCCCCCAGCTTTGATTTATTAGTAGTTTATTTTCATCTTGGTTTATTCTCTGTTATGTTTTACATTGTCATTTTGTTTTCTTTGTTATTATTTACTTTTGCCGTTCATTCTGTTCTAGTTTTCTTTAGTCAGTTGTATTTTCATTTTTTATTCATTAATTTATCACTTGTTTATCTAGTTCCCCTCATCTGTTGTATTTGTTGTGCTGTAATGTCAGGATTTGTTTTCTGTCATTGTTTAGTCATTGCCTTTCTTATGGTTTGTTTTACCGTCTTGTTTTCTTAAGTCAGTTTCTTTTTAATGTAGTTTTAGTATTTATCTCTACTGTCTCATGTAGTTTTCATTAGGTTATCACTTGTTTATTTTGCTATTGTTACCAGTTTAGTTTTGCTTTAGTATTTATGCTCCACGCTTCTCGAACAGTTCTCATGTAGTTTCTTTTGCTCTCATGTTCATGCCTGCTTCTAGTTCTCATCATAGTTATATTATGTTCTGTGTTAGCTCGGTTCATAGTTCCCTGCTTTCCCTCACATCCATCCGATTATGTTCTCATTTCACATCTCTGCACCTGCCTCATGACTTTGTCTTTCTCTTTGTTTCTGTCCGCTCTGTGTTTGCTTTCACTCTCACTCTTGGCACTTGCTCATGCATCTTTGTATCCTACATCACTTCACTTTGTGCACTCTCTTCCTCCCCATCATGCACAGTGTTTAATCTTTGTTCACTAGCCACGCCCCCTTTTCTAGATTGTTCCACACGTGCACCTTGTTAACTCCCAGCCACCACTTCCCCGCCAGTTTGTTGATGTTCGTATACATTCTAGCTCTTGTTTCCTGTCCTGTTTAGCCTTGCAGTGTTTTTCTGAAATTGGCTCTGTGTTTTTGACTACGTTTTCTGCCTCATCCCTGAATACTGTGTTTGCACGTGCCACAAACCCCTGCTTGATTATGACTGCATATTTGCCTAGCCCTGTTTGTACCTTTGCTCCGCTGACTGACAACCTGTGTACTGAACTTGAGCCTGAATTAAAGATGACAACTTCTGTTACACCTAAGCCTTGTCTGGGAGTCTGCATAGAGGGTCTACCCTCTTTGGGTGCCTGGCACCCGCATGGCTTGTCAGTGATACACTTTCTGGACAGAAATGTACTCAATCAGAGAAAACTTATTATTTTCTTATTGTTTCACTGGTTATTCTTCATTCTAAAACTTCAGAGAAATAAACCATTATTTTCTGATTGTTTAATAATACTGGTTATGTTCTAAAATTGCTGATAACTCCACACAACCTCACTAAAAGGATTTTGTATGAATGCAGTTGAACCAGGTCCTCTCTTCTTTCGTTCTCTCTTAAAGGCCGGTCCCACTGGGGAGAGGATTAATTGTGCATGAATTGAGTATACAAATTACGGGCGTTCGTTGTCGTCTGCAACAAAATTGGCCAAAAATGACAAATGTCCCAGTATGAATTACGGATATATTAATAATGTATAGCGAATATACTGTATGAGGAACAATCACTGATGCATAAAGCATGTATTGAGGAAACTGATCGGACGCATTGTGATTATCGCGGAAATATTACAGATGTATTGAGAATGCATCGCACGTGTGGCGGAAACAACGGTTGTCTTGCACATGCACGGCATCTGCATTGCGGCCATAAAGGAAGCGCACTCGGGCCTGTTGGCATCTCTATTTACACCAACACCACAGGCTCTGGAGCAACTGCTGGACTTGGACACGTTGACTGGTATGTTGTTGGATGGCAGCAACTCACACACTACATCTTTGGGGATCCATAACTGCATCTGTACGTTTCCACAGCTGGACTGGCAATTATTGACAGGTATGTCGATTTCTGTTTGTTATGTACTAAATATGTACTAAATTATGTTATATACAAAATACTAAAATACACAACTAGCTATAAAACAAGTAAAAATGAATTAAAATAAAAAATTTGCCAAATGTCCACTTACGCTTGGTTAAAAGCCAGAGAGAAGAGGTGAGTCTTTAAAGAAGATTTAGAAACCTCAATAGATCCCGCAGAAAGAATATGCCAGGGCATGTTGTTGCAGAGACTCGGGGCTGCTGCCAAAAGGCTCTGTCATCCTGAGGTTTTAGGCGCATTTTTGGGGTGACCAGTAGCAGTTGATTTGTGGATCTCAACGCTTTGGCAGGGGCGTAGACATGGAGGAGCTCAGACAAATACTGGGGGGCTAGGCCATTAAGAGCTTTAAAAACAAACAATAAAATTTTTAAATCAATTCTAAACGCAAGTGGAAGCCAAAGCAGCGAGGCTAGGACAGGAGATATGTGGTCCCGTGTGCATTTGTCAGTAAGGAGACGGGGCAACCACATTTTGCACCATTTGCAGGAGATGCAAGAATGCATGGTCCAAGCCAAAATACAATGAGTTACAGCAATCCAAACACTTTTCTGTTAAACACAACAGCCAGGCTCTTGTGAAACAGAACAGTCATTTATAGCTACACAGTTGTGCCAAATTTAAAGAAAAGAAAATGCAAGCATCATCACCAGCAACTACTGCAAAGCGCTGCGCTCTCAAATCCATAACGTGGCGTCGCTTTTATGCACCGCATCTCACGGGAAATTTCAAATAAAATAATTTAAATGAAATAGCCACGCTGGCCAGTTTTGTCGGTACTTAAATGTGTTAAGCGTGTATGTTAATTCCAGCGGGAGATGATCCGTGTATGTGTGCACACGTCGGCATGTGCACATTTGGAGTCCAAAGCACAGACGGCCCCCTTTTCACCCTCCAGTCTCCTCTTCCACAGCGGGGGCGCAGCTTCAACTTTTTTTTTTTGTTTTGTCTTTTAAACTTGTTTGATGTCAAACACGGCACTTGCTGCAGGGGTGAAAGGCGGACCCTCCGCTGCAGCTGAAGAGGAGTGTATCTCTTCCCAGTATGGCGCACCGCTGCTCTCACCTCTGCAAACAGGCATTTCCCGATCAAATTTCTTCTACTTTTATATTGTAGTAACGAGTAACGAAAATGGTTCAGGGAAATGTATCAGAGTAAAAGTACACTTTTTCTTGAGGAAAAGTAGTGGAGTAAAAGTGAAAGTCACCACAAATTTAAATAACGAAGTAAAGTACAGATATGTCAAAATTCTACTTAATGTATGATTACTGGAAAAAAATACGCGTTTTATAACTTTTAATATTCACAACAAAGTAAACCGTTAGGAAAACCACTACGCAGTCCCCAAAATTATGATTTTAATAAATACCCGAACAAAAAAGGGCAAGGTGTCATGAAAAAGTAAAGTACTGTTATGTATGTTTAATAATAAAGGTTCTATGTGCATGTTGAAATTTTTGAAGACATTAATAAATTATTAATGTCTTAAACCAAAATATAGTATGAAATACTGCATGTAATAGAGATATAAATTGTGAAATGCTTGTGCAACTAGGGACTGTTATGACCATAGTTGTACAAAATGAAGGGGATTTGGGGGGTTCAAAGGTTTTAGTTAAAAACAAGATCATTTCAGTGGTGTTAGGCTCAAGTCTGTTCCTCTTCTTCTTTACTACCACTCCAGTTTTGGAGAAAACCCTCTCACACAGCACAGAAGTTGCTGACATATGAAGATAGATTTTGTCCAGCTTGTAAAGAGTTGGAGCAGTTTAGCAGTTTGGCTTTCCTTAGGGTCTATGTAACATGTTATGAAATAGTTCTATTGTAATTTATTTATCGTGATATATATCGTGATCGCAAGAGGCTGCGATGTATATCGCAATATGGATTTTAGGCCTTATCGTCCATCCCTATTCTCCTCCGTTATTGCGTATGTATTGCTAGGGGTGTCTCATGTATCTTAAAAAAAATATCAGTCATGATATTGTAGCATCACAGTATTATTAGTTTTGCACTGTATGATCCCTTTAATAATTGTCTTATTTGTGGAACAGTTTAACAGAATCTACTTTCATTTTCAAATCTGCTCCTTTAGAATTAAAATCTGAAGGACTACACATATCTCACACAACATGCAATAATAAAATTAACTAAACAGCCAATTACGAGTCATTATTAGCAGGTCTGGTTTAGGCCCTGGATAGCAAGCACCCAGACAGACAATTAGTCCATCCTTACTTCTCAAAAGTAACCACCTGTCTGTCTCAGCCAGGTGAAATGTGCGTGTGTCCTTGGCTTTGTCCAGCCATTGGGATCTTCGACACGGAGGCACCTGTGTGCTGGATCAGGCGCACGAAAACACACCACATGGCCAACATGTCATCTAAGTCTCTCTAAGTAACCACTCATTTGACACAGTCATTCCAGTTGTTCCCAAGGATCCTCAGAAGAGGCAGAGAACCAAAGACATCCAGTCGTTGCCTTGCAAGCTTCAGCAACAACATTCTGTCAACGTGGAGCGTTTCTTTGACCCTGATCCAGCACACGTGCCTCAGTCAGTGTTGAGGACCACAGGAGTGGGAAAAGGCCAGTTTACCACATTTACATTTTAAAGGCAGTGGTGATCGTTTTTGGACACGGTCACACATGTAGTTTTATGCATCTACTCTGTACGCTCGCCATGACCTTCTGTGGGCCACATCTGAGGCGCCAGTCCAGGGAAGAAACACATTTCCCGTGCGAGGGTCCGGGGCTTGCTCTTTTGCCCGGCTCACAGGAGACGTCTGGAATGTTTTGACAGGACCAGATTATAAAAAGCTGCTTCCCTTAAGGATTGGTTGGTTTGCTCGTCAGCTGAGAGCAGCTGTGTTCAGAGCGAGCCTGTCAGGCGGGGATGACAGCTCGCTTTTGTTCTGGAGATTTCCTGTTCTGGGCGAAAAGGAGTCTGTGCATAAAGTGCGTAGAGGATCTATATCTCCTCCCTCCCTTTTTCGCGCCACTCAAATCCCCACCCGTCACGTTTCCTACCCGCCGACCAATTACAGAGCCTCGTGCCTTGCGGAGAAGTGATCTGATTGGCTGTGTCAGGGGTGTCTGCGAGGTCAGAGCCGTGTTCATTTCACACCGTGTCCTTTTGGACTTCCTCCAGCGGCACACTCGGCACCCTGGCACTTCCAGGAGCAGAGGGAGAGAAAAGCAGAAAAGTGGGCGGGATCGAGGGAAGCAGATGCACGCGGCCTTCGGTGCGATGTGATTTCTTGCCTGAGAAATCGTAAATGTGTCATGTTTAGCAGCGGTTTGAAATTCACATGGACTCCGGTGGGCAGCGGCAGCGCTTGTGCTGATCGTGCTGTAAAAAACTGCTTGTTGCCTCAGACTTTGTGACAAAAGAGAAACATTCAGAGCCACAGCGCCTTTGTTGTGTGTATGTGTGTGTGTGTGTGTGTCTGTTCAGTGAGGGAGGGGGCAGTCTTCCCTCTGGGCAAGGTATGAGCAGACAGGAAAACACCTGGTTAAGGAAAGCAGACATCGGTTTTCCAGCTGTCACACTACATGTGTATCTATGTGTAGTGTTTGACTCGTGTTTCCTGCTGCAGACCGTCGTGCAAAACTTTTCCCGCAGCGGTGAAACAGCTGAAAACCCTCATTTGTCCTAAGAGCAGAACTCTGCCATCTCAGGTGGTGCAATCAGTTATTTATACGTACGCTTACAGACATGACCTTTTCCTTCAGCTTTATGGGTTTTTGGACACATTTGGGGAAATAGAAATGAGACATTATCATGTTTAAGAGCATTCTGAATTGCCGGATCTGAAGAAGAAGCACATGGAGCGCTCTGATTGTTTTACCTCTCCTCTCTGTAGTGACTGCACAGACTGATTTATTCACTTTGGTAATGAAAAGAAAAGCATCTCCTGTGGCTATAATTTAGATGGGTTCTGATGGTGCCGTGAAAAGGCAAAAACATTCCTGCTCATTTCCGACAGCTAGAAGTGATGATGTTAGGTGACGTTTCTGTTTTTCTTCAAACTTAGAAATTAACTTTTAGGTAACAACGTAATCAGTAGTTGGTGGCATATCAATATCTTGTATTGTTTTGGGATTTTTTTCTCAGTTTAGATCCTGGCACATGAGCCCTCAGGGCTGCTGGTGTCTGTGCTTATCTCCAGTGCCGGTGCTTACGACTCTCACTGGATGGGACCCCAATCTAATGCAGGTTACAAGCCAAGGCTGGTAACTATGTACAGCTGGTTGGACTGAGACGATGAAGATTTAATGATGTGTCTGAGGACACAGACAGGTAGCATGAGTGGGATTCGAACCTTAGTCTACATATTGGCCGGCCGACTCCTTATCCACTCAGCTACCTGCTCATTGGTATACCGGTTGACTAATAATGAGCCTTACATGAACATATTAGTATGAGCATTATTTTCACCAATATACAATTTTTATTTTTCCGAATAAAACAATGCAGAAAAACACTCTGGCTGTTAAAAAAGGTGTCATTATGTAGTTTGTCCAGCAGAGGGGACTGCAACAGCATTGTTTATGATGCTGTCGAGCACCCCATCACCCACTATTGGCGAGAGAAAGATTGGCAAATGCTGTGCGATGCGCATAGAGACCGCCAATCTGAGTGAAAGCAGCGTGACATATGTTGGTTAGTTGTTGATTATATTATAGTTATTTATAATAAATTTCATGTTTAAACTGTAAAACATCAAACCTCAGTTATATTTCATTGTTATAGGGGTTTGACAATAACATGTTAGGAATCACTGCCATTTTTATGAGTATATCGGCATCATCAAATCAAATCAAATCAATTTTATTTATATAGTGCCAAATCACAACAAACAGTTGCCCCAAGGCACTTTATATTGTAAGGCAAGGCCATACAATAATTACGGAAAAGCCCCAACGGTCAAAACGACCCCCTGTGAGCAAGCACTTGGCGACAGTGGGAAGGAAAAACTCCATTTTAACAGGAAGAAACCTCCAGCAGAACCAGGCTCAGGGAGGGGCAGTCTTCTGCTGGGACTGGTTGGGGCTGAGGGAGAGAACCAGGAAAAAGACATGCTGTGGAGGGGAGCAGAGATCAATCACTAATGATTAAATGCAGAGTGGTGCATACAGAGCAAAGAGAGAAAGAAACACTCAGTGCATCATGGGAACCCCCAGCAGTCTAAGTCTATAGCAGCATAACTAAGGGATGGTTCAGGGTCATCTGATCCAGCCCTAACTATAAGCTTTAGCAAAAAGGAAAGTTTTAAGCCTAATCTTAAAAGTAGAGAGGGTGTCTGTCTCCCTGATCCGAATTGGCAGCTGGTTCCAGAGGAGAGGAGCCTGAAAGCTGAAGGCTCTGCCTCCCATTCTACTCTTACAAACCCTAGGAACTACAAGTAAGCCTGCAGTCTGAGAGCGAAGCGCTCTATTGGGGTGATATGGTACTATGAGGTCCCTAAGATAAGATGGGACCTGATTATTCAAAACCTTATAAGTAAGAAGAAGAATTTTAAATTCTATTCTAGAATTAACAGGAAGCCAATGAAGAGAGGCCAATATGGGTGAGATATGCTCTCTCCTTCTAGTCCCTGTCAGTACTCTAGCTGCAGCATTTTGAATTAACTGAAGGCTTTTCAGGGGACTTTTAGGACAACCTGATAATAATGAATTACAATAGTCCAGCCTAGAGGAGATAAATGCATGAATTAGTTTTTCAGCATCACTCTGAGACAAGACCTTTCTAATTTTAGAGCTATTGCGCAAATGCAAAAAAGCAGTCCTACATATTTGCTTAATATGCGCATTGAAGGACATATCCTGATTTCTCACAGTATTACTAGAGGTCAGGGTAATGCCATCCAGAGTAAGGATCTGGTTAGACACCATGTTTCTAAGATTTGTGGGACAAAGTACAATAACTTCAGTTTTATCTGAGTTTAAAAGCAGGAAATTAGAGGTCATCCATGTCTTTATGTCTGTAAGACAATCCTGCAGTTTAGCTAATTGGTGTGTATCCTCTGGCTTCATGGATAGATAAAGCTGGGTATCATCTGCGTAACAATGAAAATTTAAGCAATGCTGTCTAATAATACTGCCTAAGGGAAGCATGTATAAAGTGAATAAAATTGGTCCTAGCACAGAACCTTGTGGAACTCCAAAATTACCCTTAGTCTGTGAAGAAGATTCCCCATTTACATGAACAAATTGTAATCTATTAGATAAATATGATTTAAACCACCGCAGCGCAGTGCCTTTAATACCTATGGCATGCTCTAATCTCTGTAATAAAATTTTATGGTCAACAGTATCAAAAGCAGCACTGAGGTCTAACAGAACAAGCAAAGAGATGAGTCCACTGTCTGAGGCCATAAGAAGATCATTTGTAACCTTCACTAATGCTGTTTCTGTACTATGATGAATTCTAAACCCTGACTGAAACTCTTCAAACAGACCATTCCTCTGCAGATGATCAGTTAGCTGTTTTACAACTACCCTTTCAAGAATTTTTTGAGAGAAAAGGAAGGTTGGAGATTGGCCTATAATTAGCTAAGATAGCTGGGTCAAGTGATGGCTTTTTAAGTAATGGTTTAATTACTGCCACCTTAAAAGCCTGTGGTACACAGCCACCTAATAAAGACAGACTGATCATATTTAAGATCGAAGCATTAATTAATGGTAGGGCTTCCTTGAGCAGCCTGGTAGGAATGGGGTCTAATAGACATGTTGATGGTTTGGAGGAAGTAACTAATGAAAATAACTCAGTCAGAACAATCGGAGAGAAAGAGTCTAACCAAATACCAGCATTACTGAAAGCAGCCAAAGAGAACGATATGTCTTTGGGATAGTTATGAGTAATTTGTTCTCTAATAGTTAAAATTTTATTAGCAAAGAAAGTCATGAAGTCATTACTAGTTAAAGTTAAAGGAATACTCGGCTCAATAGAGCCCTGACTCTTTGACAGCCTGGCTACAGTGCTGAAAAGAAACCTGGGGTTGTTCTTATTTTCTTCAATTAGTGATGAGTAGTAAGATGTCCTAGCTTTACGGAGGGCTTTTTTATAGAGCAACAGACTCTTTTTCCAGGCTAAGTGAAGATCTTCTAAATTAGTGAGACGCCATTTCCTCTCCAACTTACGGGTTATCTGCTTTAAGCTGCGAGTTTGTGAGTTATACCACGGAGTCAGGCACTTCTGATTTAAGGCTCTCTTTTTCAGAGGAGCTACAGCATCCAAAGTTGTCCTCAATGAGGATATAAAACTATTGACGAGATAATCTATCTCACTCACAGAGGTTAGGTAGCTACTCTGCCCTGTGTTGGTATATGGCATTGGAGAACATAAAGAAGGAATCATATCCTTAAACCTAGTTACAGCGCTTTCTGAAAGACTTCTACTGTAATGAAACTTATTCCCCACTGCTGGGTAGTCCATCAGAGTAAATGTAAATGTTATTAAGAAATGATCAGACAGAAGGGGGTTTTCAGGGAATACTATTAAGTCTTCAATTTCCATACCATAAGTCAGAACAAGATCTAAGGTATGATTAAAGTGGTGGGTGGACTCATTTACATTTTGAGCAAAGCCAATCGAGTCTAACAATAGATTAAATGCAGTGTTGAGGCTGTCATTCTCAGCATCTGTGTGGATGTTAAAATCGCCCACTATAATTATCTTATCTGAGCTAAGCACTAAGTCAGACAAAAGGTACGAAAATTCACAGAGAAACTCACAGTAACGACCAGGTGGACAATAGATAACAACAAATAAAACTGGTTTTTGGGACTTCCAATTTAGATGGACAAGACTAAGAGACAAGCTTTCAAATGAATTAAAGCTCTGTCTGGGTTTTTGATTAATTAATAAGCTGGAGTGGAAGATTGCTGCTAATCCTCCGCCTCGGCCCGTGCTACGAGCGTTCTGGCAGTTAGTGTGACTCGGGGGTGTTGACTCATTTAAACTAACATATTCATCCTGCTGTAACCAGGTTTCTGTAAGGCAGAATAAATCAATATGTTGATCAATTATTATATCATTTACTAACAGGGACTTAGAAGAGAGAGATCTAATGTTTAATAGACCACATTTAACTGTTTTAGTCTGTGGCGCAGTTGAAGGTGCTATATTGTTTTTTCTTTTTGAATTTCTATGCTTAAATAGATTTTTGCTGGTTATTGGTGGTCTGGGAGCAGGCACCGTCTCTATGGGGATGGGGTAATGAGGGGATGGCAGGGGGAGAGAAGCTGCAGAGAGGTGTGTAAGACTACAACTCTGCTTCCTGGTCCCAACCCTGGATAGTCACGGTTTGGAGGATTTAAGAAAATTGGCCAGATTTCTAGAAATGAGAGCTGCTCCATCCAAAGTGGGATGGATGCCGTCTCTCCTAACAAGACCAGGTTTTCCCCGGAAGCGTTGCCAATTATCTATGAAGTCCACCTCATTTTTTTCATCATCATTTGTTTTTTTACTCCAGAATATCGGTATCGATATCGCCCCCCGTCCCCCCACCAAAAAAAAAAAAAAAAAAAAAAAAAAAAAAATCCATAACGGTCGGGCTCTAGTTTGAAGTTTTCTTCTTGTTTGGGATCACCACAGCAGATCCAGTATAGATCCGAAAGTTGATTTTGCACAGGTTTTGCAACGGTTTGCCCGTTTTTGCAAAAAACTGCAAATGCACAAGGAGAACATGCAGGGACCACCTCCATCTACACCGCTGCCTACGCTTTTGTCTCTCTTGCAACAGAATCATTACGACTTTTTCTTTTTTTTTAACTTTTACTTTGGATACTCTGTGTGCTGCTACACAATGCTGCTGGAACCTCAATTTCACTGAGGGAGTCTTCCCAAGGGATCAATAAAGTTCTGTCTAATCTAATCTAATCTAATCTAATCTAATCTAATCTAAAACCATTGCCTTGTATGATGTTGTCAGAAACTTTCAAGATGATCTACAGTGCCATCTAGTGGATGTTTTATTTAACATCTGTGCCAACATAAAGGCTGTATGGCAGCATGTGAGCCATGATGATTTGAAACAGGGATCAATTTTTGTACATAAGCAGTGATGGGCACAGTTTCGCTAATCCGCTAACCGCTAATTATTGAAGCTAACTTTTTAAATTAGCGGATTAGCTTTTCAGCTAACTTCAAAAACCATCGGTGGACCAATTAGCTTCCGATAACTTTTAGACCGCTAATGTTTTTTTACATAGTTAGTAATGGTGAAAAACATTTATAAACCCTGTTCGCTCCTGTCTGCTATGCATTTTGCAGCAGTGAGGCAGCTAAAAGGAGCTGAGCTCAACTTTACCCCAGAAGAAGGGGCCTGGCTGCTAGGTTGTCACAAAAAAAAAACAAACAAAAAAAAAAACTCATTACCCTTTACGGCATACAGCAGTTCAGCTGTGAGGCCGAAGCCCTCAAAAGAAAAGCAGGTTTGACTCATGGTTTTGATTTATAAACCAAATTAATCTGGATACTTTAACGACAATAATGTCAATGCTGTCATTTGTACAAAGTGAAAATATAACACATACCTTTTAATTTTAAAATAATGTACTAATTCTGATGTTTTGAACATATTTACACACACACAGATGCCAAACTGCATTGTGAGTAAACAGCCTGTGATCACCAATTGGGTGATTCATTTAACCAACACAAAAATTAACGTGTGTGTTGGTTTTTACAAATAAATGAGTACTTGTAAAATATGTCATTTTTTTCATTTGTTAAAAAAGGCATTTGCAAAACAGAAAATTCTGTTTGTTGAGATTCAACCAGGCAGCAACAACCATGTGACATAACCAGGCATCATTCACACTGCCATCCAGTAGATGGCAGTGTTCTATGCATTTTGACCCATCTACTGGAAGACATATTACATACTGACATGTTGTGTTAATATGCTTTTTACTTTTTTACTCTTTTACTATGCTTTGTAATCTTTTAATTCATTTTATTTTGTTTTCTGGATTGTTTTGTGTGAAGCGCCTTGAGGTAACTCTGTTGTGATTTGGCGCTATATAAAGTAAATAAACTGAATTAAAATTGAGCCTCAGTTTACTCATAATGCAGTTTGGCATCTGTGTATGTTAATATGTTGAAAACTTTAGAAATAGTGCATTATTTAAAAAAAAGAAAAATGTGTTATATTTTCACTTTGTACAAATGACAGACTTGACATTAATGTAGTTAAACGATCCGGATTAATTTGACTTATAAATCAAAACCATAAGTCAAACCTGCTTACTTTTTCAAGATGTCTGCTTCACGGCTGGACCGCTGTATGCTGTCAAGGTAAACGATGCTTCCCTACAGCAATGGGCAGGGTGCACAAAGACAGAAGCGCTGACTCATTGGCTGTATTTGGGTTTGTGATTGCCTTTGATTGTATCAGAAGCGTTGGCGGTGTTTAGACTCAAAATCGGTCTGTCAGTAGCTGAGAGTGTATCGGAGATAATGCTGCAAGTTAGCGGTTAGCTGTAGCTTCCGATAACGTTTTTGGTGGTTTAGCGTTATAAAAGATAACTTTTCAGTTAGCTGATTAGCGGTTATTGAAGGTATGTTTTTGGTTAGATGTGCCCACCACTAGGGATGGGTATCGAGAACCGGTTCCTTTCGGGTATCGTTAAGAAATGGTTCGATCCACTGACATCAATAACCTCTTTACTTAATGATTCCCTTATCGGTCCTTCAGAGTGGCTGTTGTTTTTGGGGGTGTTTGTCAGGAAAATTATAATTTCCCTACATTGATTACAGACCCTGCAGCGGGTCCGTAATCAACTTTTCTGCAGCGCGGCTTTGCTTTGAACCTTGAACCAATCAAAGCAGTGATTCGATCATTGCTTCAATGATTAATTTTTTTCTTTCGCTTTCCCCGGCTAAAATCCTAAAGGGCATATGGCTGTGAGTATTATTTACCTTTTTTTTAATGTTAAACCGACCTGTTATGGTCTTCTGAAACAGTTGATAGATGTATTTTATAACTTAAAAACGGGGCCGATGCTAACACGTTAGCATGTCTATGGCATTTTCAATGTTAAAATTAGCATTAAGCAGCTGCAGCTGTCAAGCATTTGTTGTTGTAAAAGAGTCAAATGTATTACAAATTGTAATATTTTTTAATTTATTTTTGTTTATATATTATTAATAATAGCCAGCACAACAATAATAGTAATAATAACTAATCTAAAGATTATATACAATTTTAGAGAAAGAGACAAAAATAACCTGAATAAAAACAACAGAAATTATAAAACCAACTAACAATGAACATACATTAATAAATAAATACATACATACATACAGAAATAAATAAGTGTTTCCTGTGAACACCTAGTGACTCTTACACCTCCATTTCATCCCTGTCTTATTTAAGTTTAATGACAGTTTGTCAAACCATATTTTCAATGTGTTAATTTCTTCACTGATTTCCTCCAGAACTATCTGCCAAACTAGAAAACTGCTGCATCCTTATAAGAGCAGAATACTACTGGAATGAATTTGAATAAGGAAAGTTGTTTTTTTTCTCTCACTTAAATGGATGCTGCACTCACTAGTTTATTGTCTGGAATAGTCCCAGATTGCATTTCAGAGCTTCTAGAATTCAAACATTTTTGTGCAGGTGATGTTGGGGATAATTTTGGGTTGCAGCTTTTTTTGTTTTTCACCACTTTCATCCCTGAATATGTGAAATCGTGAGTCACTTTTTTGCAGATTAAAGTTAGTAACTGGGACTCCTGTCTTGTTGCGAGAAAGAAACGAGAATCGTCCTCCGTTATGTTCACACAGCTCCAAACGCTGCGCGGCTCTCTGCTGAGTCACATTACAACGATAGAATCCAGTCGGAATCAATAACTTCAAAGCGAAACACTGTTTTGTTTATTTTTATTTATGTCCAGAGATCAAGGATAAAGTGACCAATTTCATATTTATTTACTTTAAGACTCAATGAAATACATAGAAAACCTGTAAAGCCTACTTTTATTACAAAATTCACAAGCGGTATCGATAAGGGAATCGATAAGGAATCGGATCGATAAGCAGACTCGATAATGGCATCGATAGATAAAATCTTACCAATACCCATCCCTACCCACCACTGCACATAAGTGAAGCATAAAAGAGCCTTAAGATGGAATCCCGTTCGTCCTTTCTTCATCAGAGCTATAAATCTACTTCGGCTACATTATCTCCTTCACTGCGCTGAGTGGGAATAAGATAACTGCTCCAGACTGCGCAGTCTATCTGGAATTTGTTCACATTAATATTTAGCTGTCTGCTTTCCTCTTGCATAAGGCCGCAGTGTCATAAATGACAACATCTTTTAGGTTGTTATAATTGAACCTTCAAATATTGCTACAAGAAAAGGAGAGCGGCTTATTGATTGCAGCTGTACAGTAATTGTTTTCCATCAGAAGACAGTATATATTCAGACATATTAGGTGCCGAGTACGTCCACACTGTTTGTCACAGCAGACCTTATAGAAGATGAGAGAAAATTATTACTGTATGATGGAGAGAAGAAGCAAAAACAATACGAGGGTATTGTCACTGAGAAGTGATTAACTGTGACGATACTTACAAATGACTGCAGGCCACTGCGCCTGGCAAAATTAATTACCTGTCACTGTGATTGATTGTTTATGAGTATGATTCCCCGACACACTAAAATTTAGGCACATGCTAAATAGAAATAGCTGTGATTACTTGCAAAATGTATCTGTCCGTTTTTGATTCAGTGTCTGAGATTCGTTGTACGTATATGGCATTAAATAATTAATTTGCTGTTGCTTAAAGGTAGACAAGTGTGGATTATTTTAAATCAACATGACAAACTCTTGATGTTAAATAAGTCGATCATTAGTGTAGCCAACGATGCACAGTCAGTATGTGTACGTGGTCTCAGTTACAATACTGTATGTACCTGATTTCACCTGCATGTTACCTAGAAGCCAAGATTTCTATTTTATTTTTTAACTAGGAAGGATAAATTAAACAATAAGCAACAATGGCCACTAGGCCTAGGCTTTGAAAACTGACAAACAAGCTATTTCAAGCTACATGTATCTTCAAAAGCAAACATACCATATTTTCCGGAGTATATTGTCTAATTTGGAAGGCCCTGTGATTTATACCAGTGTGACTCTCATTCAGAATTATCTTATTGTTAATAAGAATAACTATAATGACTATTTATATTGGACTATCCCAGGAATCAAAACACTCAACTAAATAAACTCCAATAATAACAGAATAAATACCAATAATAAAAAAACTCTACAACAATGCAGAAAAATCCCAAATTAAAGAGCTGACAATAATAGAGAAAAAAGTGCAGTTTATACTCTGTTGCCACTTATATATTCCAATCTCCAAACTTATATGTTCCAATCTTGTTTCTTGCAATAGCCACAAGCTCTCTTGTAACTTAACTCTCTTGTAAATCCCTGTGACAACTCTCCAGTAATACCCTCGCTCTCCCTCTGTGAGAGTTTTCTCAAATTTTTTTATTGAAAACATTACTTCTCTTAGGCCATCTGCCTGCTCTTCTACAGGCCCCAGCTCTGATATCACAGCTCCTTCTTTACGTGCTGTTTTTGATCAATTCGAGCCTGTATCCCTCCCAACACTGGTTAATGTAGTCAAGCATCTCCGCCCTACGAACTATCCTTTGAACAGCATTCTTTCTTGTCTTTTTGAAGAGGTATTCAGTATGGTGGGCTCTAGGCAGGGGTGGTGGCCAAGTGGTTAATGTGCTTGGTTTCAGTTAAGAAGGTTCCGGGTTCAAATCCCACCCCTGCCACATTTCTCCATGTAATGTGGAGTTGCGTCAGGAAGGGCATCCGGTGTAAAACCTGTGCCAATTCAACATGCAGATCCACCTTGGATTTGCTGTGGCGACCCCGAGTGCAAACAAGGGAGCAGCCGGAGGGACTTACTATTCAGTATGGTGGGCTCTGTTATTCTTTCATTTATTAATCTCTGTCTTAGCACTGGATGTCTTCTAGCTGCTCTCAAACATGCCGTTGTGCAGCCTCTCATCAAAAAGAAAAACTTGGATGCCTCTGTACTGTCCAATTTCAGACCTATCTCTAAATTGCCATTTCTGTCTAAAATTTTAGAGAACGTGGTTCTTATATAGATCCAACCATTTTTGGTGGCCAATGATATTTAGGAGAAGTTTCAGTCTGGTTTTAAACCAGGCCATAGCACTGAGACAGCACTGCTGAGAGTTTTTAATGATCTAATGGTAACTGTTGACTCAGGAAACCCTGCGTTGTTGGCATAGTGGAGCAGATAACTTTAACAACTGTTCATTTCTAGAAACAAGCACCAAAATTGCCACACATACATCTTAGACATTACTCTTTTGTAAAAGCACATTAGCCACCTAAATTTTCAGTAGGCAGCCAGGTAGGGGTCAACTGAAGAATTATACAGGGGTCAAAATTTAAAAATGCTCCAATCATGTTGAAAACTATACCACATTATTTACCTGATCATCAAGATTCCAAAAGGGTACAGTTTGGACTATCTATAACTGAATATTGTGGAGTTATGGGGTAAAAACAGCAAGAATGGTGACAAAGATCAATTTTAGTTTGTACAGGGGTCAAAAGTTAAAGTTGCTCTAATTTTGGTAAAAAGTGGTGCAAATTATTGGTTGCATTGACAGGATTAACAAACTGAATAGTTTTGACTGTGATGAATGCTTGGTCTGTAAGGTAAGGGTCAAACAATGTCGACGTCCATTGGATTCTATGGCATGTGACATGTTACCCCGTAACATGACAACTAAGCATGACACATGGTGCAAACCATTTCTTTTTAAAACCCTATTAACCAATAATTTGCATCATGTTACAATAATTGGAGCAACTTTAACTTCTGACCCCTGTACAAACTGAAACTAACCTTTGTCCCCATTCTTGCTGTTTTTACCCCATAACATTCAGTCAAAGATAGTCCAAACTATACATTTTTGGAATAGTTATGATCAGACACATAATGTGGTATAGCTTTCAATATGATTGGAACATTTTAATTTTGACCCCTGTGCAATTCTTCATTGACCCCTATTTGGCCCCTGATTGAAAATTCAAATGGCTAACATTATTTGTCTAAAATATATACCAAAAGGTATACACAGTCAAATTTTGGAGCTTTTAACCAGATTTGAACAATTCCTCTGCAAATACGAGGTCTGTGAGAAAAGTATCGTACCTTTTAATTTTTTTCAAAAACTATATGGATTTGATTCATATGTTTTTATGTCAGCCAAGCTTGAACCTTCGTGCGCATGCGTGAGTTTTTCCACACCTGTCGGTTGCATCATTCGCCTGTGGGCAGGCTTTGAGTGAGCACTGGTCCACCCCTCTCGTCGTTGTTTCATTGCGAGGAAATGGCAGAATGATTTGGGCTTTTTTTCCCATCAGAATTTTTTCAGAAACTGTTAGAGACTGGCAGCTGGAAACCATTCGAAAAATGTATCTGGCTTTCGGTGAAAATTTTACGGGCTTCACAGAGAATAAAGACTGTTACTACAGCTTTAAGGACGGCCCACAATGGCGAGAGGCGCGCCGTGCTCCGAGCCGCCATCGAGAGGCAGAAACCACCACATCATTTCTAAACGGATGGCTGTGTGGAGCTGGGACCATCGTGTGCAATTTCTCTGGTTATCACAAGAGCTGGACATCAGCCATTTTCCGGCAGATTTCACTTTTAACAAGAGATTTTGTCATGGAAAGCCACGCCGAGGGTTCGCGCGTCACGACCGATTCGCTGATGGAGCGAGACAAAGGAACACCTCTGTTCCGGAGTGCCAGGGGACAAGTTGGGACATGCCCAGCTCTCCACAATTTCTCTTATACTCACTCGACTGGTAAGCACTGAAAGCCGAGATAGGCTTGTCCCAACTTGTCTTTTAACACTCCGAAACGGAGGTGTTCCTTTGTCTCGCTTCATCAGCGAATCGGTCGTGACGCGCGAAGCCTCCGCGCGGCTTTCCATGACAAAGTCTCTTGTTAAAAGTGAAATCTGCCGGAAAATGGCTGATGTCCAGCTCTTGTGATAACCAGAGAAATTGCACACGAGGGTCCTGCCTCCACACAGCCATCAGTTTAGAAATGATGTGGTGGTTTCTGCCTCTCGATGGCGGCTCAGAGCGCTGCGCGCCGAGTGCCATTGTGGGCCATCCTTAAAGCTGTAGTAACACTCCTTATTCTCTGTGAAGCCCGTAAAATTTTCACCGAAAGCCAGATAAATTTTTCGAATGGTTTCCAGCTGCCTGTCTCTAACAGTTTCTGAAAAAATTCCGATGGAAAAAAAGCCCAAATCATTCTGCCATTTCCTCGCAATGAAACGACGATGAGAGGGGTGGACCAGTGCTCACTCAAAGCCTGCCCACAGGCGAATGACGCAAACGACAGGCGTGAAAAAAGGTCACACATGCGCACGAAGGTTCAAGCTTGGCTGACGTAAAAACATATGAATCAAATCCATATAGTTTTTGAAAAAAATAAAAAGGTCCGATACTTTTCTCACAGACCTCGTATTCTGTTATCTGCTGCACTAGCAGTGTTGTAATGTAACGAAGTAGAAATACTTCGTTACTGTACTTAAGTGGAGCTAATAGGTGAAGCTACCGACAGAGGTTAATAGTGCTAACACCGAGAGTTTCACTCAGCGTGTCTACTGTAACAGAGGCATCTGATCCGTTAGGACGCTTGCACTCTGCGAGCTCAGTGTTCTAGTTTGGAGTAATTTATGACAAACACCTGGAATAATCAGGCTTGTTGCACGGTGAAACGTACGAGAGGTAGCGTCATCAACTGTCTTCTTCTTCTATCATGTTTAACGGCATCCGGCATCCTTTTTGTTGCATTGTTACCACTTTCAGTCCATTAACATGCATTATTGCGATAGTGCAACAGAATGAAAATCTCTACCGTAGGCCAAATTTATATAATTTATACCGTTTACTGCATATAATGCGCACCCCTAGAGGAGATGCATGCAAAATGTATTTTTTGCACCACAATGTGATCCCAGCGTGAGACTACTAATAGATTTGGGTGAAGGTGGGGCGGAATCAAACTGTGAGTGAAGGCTTTTTGCAGTAGGCTAATGAGGAGCTGCAGCTCGTGACCTGCGCAGGAAGTAGGAGTTATTTATCAGCTTGTATGACATGGAAAAGCTTAGTTTGATAGGCATGATGCCAAATAGACTGACAGAACAAGGTGACTCACATCACTTCTTGTGCAAAACAGATTTCACTAAATGTGTGACAAAGCATGATAAATGAATGCAGTTAAAAACAAAACAACAACAACAAAAAAAAAACAAGTAGTGACTGTTAACCCTGATAACAGCTGCTGCATTTTCAGCAGGTCTGATTTCCTTCGTGAGATAATAAAGGAAAAAGATGGAGCTGTGCCGGTTGCAAATGGACAGATGAAGAGATGCAAAAGGCTTTTTACGGTTTCAGCTTCACTACACTTTCAGCATGTAATTTTTCTGAGTGTACAGGACACACAGAGGGCACGTCTGACCACAGCGGCTCAGCGGCGTGTGAGGTCTGCATCATCTGCACAACGCTGCTGATGCTAACAGATGGGTTCTGCAGCCTCTGGATGTGCACGCATGGAAAGCCAATGTCACGAACCCACTGCACAGGTTTGTGCCTCACACAGAATAATCTCCGTCAGCTCCTCATCAGCACTCGGATTTCCCTATCGGAAGACAAAATGTTGGATTGCTGCAAACCCAAACATGCACACATTATTCTTCCAGACACCAGCGCTCACAGCTGCACGCCTCGGGCCCTCGCTATCTGCTGTCCAAACCCGGATTCAGATCAGCCACATTCCACAGCCCTTAAAGCTCCAGGGGCAGCTGCACAGCTGGGCACCAGGCCGGGCTCTTCTCTGCCACTCTCTGGCTCGCTCACCATCTTTGTCAGAGTGTCCTACTCATAATTTCACAGAGAACAGAAGAACACTTTTGCATCTGTTGTTGTTTCCAAATGTTGGGCAGAATCCGGTCCGGGCCACGGTGACACGATAAGGTCAGACAGAAACGAAACGACTGTGGATCAACGTGACATTACTGAACACTCTTTTATTCTCTTATAACACCACTTTTCTTTTAAAGTATGTCATGTTGTGTGGAGAAAAATGGGTACGTCGGCAAACACACTGCATAATAAGTCCATCTGTGAGCGTGAGGCTGTACCGCTGCCAGAAAAAAAGGAAAAGCAGCGGATATTTGAAACTAAACTCATAATGCAATAAATTAGAGAATGATATGAGAGACAGAGGAGCCTGGTGACATCATCACAGGAATTCATTAAAACTACAGTTTAGAGGACAGACCTTTCTTCCAACTCTATTCAGTCAGGCCCATATGTTTTTGGACAGTGACGACTTTGTCATTTCGCCTTTGCACACCACCACAGCGGAGCTGAAATGAAGCAACCAAGGTGCGATTAAAGTGTAGACTTTGAAGAGTTGAACACATATACTGCATGAACCAGTTAGGAATTACAGCCATTCCCTTCATTGTCAAAGGCAGTGAGTAACTGCACAAATCATCACTTTCACAGTCAGTTTTCTTTAGATATGTCATTAAGAATCATTAAGAATTCCGCAAATCTGATTGGTTAATCGTATGAGAGTTCAGACCGTATAATATCGAGTGTAGTCGCAAAATATTCGACTATTTCACATTACTCCGCGCCCTGACAACTGTTTGAGCGACGCTGCCTCGGCTCTACTATAAGCCTCGCCAACCGAATTACCTACAGAAAAATAAACTGTGCAAACGATGGAATTGGAATAGAATGGGAATAACCGCCTTGTGTCTGATTTGTGGCCGTTCATGCTGGATTACAGTAAAGCTCAATTTGTGACTGTATAACCAGCATGAACATCCGCAAATCATCAGACACAACAGAGTTATTCCCTAATTACAAGCACAATGACATTGTTTGGTGAATGTGTAAACGAAGGAGATAAGTGAGGGAAGCCACCAAGGCACACAGACAACTCTAAAAGAAGAAGAGAACACTGGACAAACTGCTGGACATTATGGACGATGTCAGTCACCCCCTGCACACCGTCATCAGCAACCAGAGAAGCCTCTTCAGCCACAGACTGCTCATTCCTAAATGCAAGACCAACAGACTGAAAAACTCCTTTGTCCCTCAGGCCATCACACTATACAACTCCTCACTCAGGGGGAGGAGGAGTAACGATCAGTATGTCTGGTATTTATATTTGTGTATTTGTATTTATATTTATATTTGCAAGTTGTTTTTTACTTTCACCTTTGATGCTGTGTGCTTCTTACCCTGTGTGCTGCTATACAATGCTGCTGGAACCTCAGTTTCACTGAGGGAGTCTTCCCAAGGAATTAATAAAGTTCAATCTAATCTAATATAATATAATATAATCTAAAGGAGATACAGGCTGCTGTGGCTGGGATTGGAGAAGCTGTGCATAACAGTGCAACGCTCTGCAACTGTTGCCTCATCAGTGATACAGCTACATGCTGGAGGAGTTCAGAGAAGATGTAAAATTTCAGCTGCAGTTTCAAACCTACACTCTAAAAAAGTACTGTCTCAACTAGAAAAATTGATGTAACAATTTGCATAGATTTTTAAAGTTATTTCAACACAAAATTTCAACTTTCAACTGAGTTAATGCAACAAGACTTCTCTAGTTATGTGAAATAACTTTAGTTAAGTTGAAATAACTTTAAAAAAATCTATGCAAATTGTTGCATCACTTTTTCTCATTGAAACAGTGATTCATTTTTTAGAGTGTAGATTTGATTTGTTTTCTTGTAAGTTATAAATATCCAATATGTTCTGGCTCTTCCCCTTTAATGCATAATTGGGCTACACTTTTCACGAGTTCATGAAATTTATGCACAAAAACACGGGGGGGACATGCAAACTCCACACAGAAAGGCCAGAGGTGGGAATTGATCCCATGACCTTCTTGCAGTGAGGCAACAGTGCTAACCACTAATCCACCGTGCTGCCCCCTATAGGAAATTAAGTCTTGTAAATAATATGAAACCAAAATTAAAATCAGACCATGATATAGGGCATAATGAAGACGGCAGCACACATTGCACAAACCAACGTCAACCATGCTCGAGTTTTAATCCTGACCTTCAACTTGTGAAATTTCTTGGCTCTTAGTGAATAAAGATGAATCATTTTGCTTGCAGGTTAATTTCAACATCATCACAAATTTTGGTGAAAATGACATTTACTACTAAGGAATCCTGCTGTCCACCCTAGAAACCAACCAACGGATGACGGTTGCATGTGAAAACATCTACACTGTCAAAGGCTTTCTGATGCGTGTGCATGCACCAACATGTGCATGCACGTTTGTGTGTCTGTAAATAGTTAAGGCCACGCTCTGTTTCATCATTTCAGCAAATGCCATGGAGTATATCACTCTGACTGCATACGTCTCCCTCCCTCCATCCCTCCGTCTGAAATAGAGGAAGCCCATCCTCCAGCAGCGCGCCGAAATAACACACACGTGTCGGCAACAAATGTGTGCACACACACATGCACACATATGCATGCACACAGCATCTTTGATAAGCTGACACAGAAAACTAGATTTACTGAGGGGAGGGGGCGTGGCTAAGCGTGGTTGACTGTCATCTCAGCAGTGGACGCAAGTTGTTGTTGACGGCGACGCACCGTAATAAACAAACCCGCCAAAGTGCGCGGCTCTTCTCCAAGAGACCTGTTTATTTCAGACTTGTGACAAAAAAGCCACAGCGGCGCGCAGACTTATCTCGCCGCCTCCCTTGAAATGCAGCGCAGCCTCCAAAGAGCTCCCTGGCACTCCGCATGCCACTTTCAATTAGTTCCACAAAGAGAGTATTCCGCGACCAAAAAGGAAGACGGGACCTCATTACTCGATTCCTCTCTGCACTCCGCTTTGAAATATAGATCAGGAGGATATGTCTGACTGCTTGGGTTCTGGATGTGCCACCGGCGGGCCGCGCCACACCAGTCCATCTCGTGGATTAGCCAATCCTCAGGTTTAACAGCCCCTACAGCTTACTCTCTATCTCACCATTAGCTCGCCGCCTCCCGCGCCTTTCATATCTCGGTGCTAAACAGGCTCCCTGAAGCCGCAGCTCTCGGCGCTAAACCCCACAAATGGGGAAAATCCCAGTTCTAATAATCTGATGTGGAGCAGCGGAGGAAATGTGGCTATCACATCACACGGCGGTGCTATTATAGCCAGCGCCAACACGGAGGCCGGCGCTGATAAGGCGATGAAAATTCATTCAGGTATTCTAATAAAAGTAAAGTGCGGCAAAGCTGCAACGAGGTGCTGTTATGGAAATGAGCTATTGCACAAGAGTTCATTAAGGTTGACACACTAAAAATCCAAAAATGTAATCGTAAGCAGTCATGAAATTTGGTATGCGAGTTCAGAATTTAAAATATCAGCAGGAACATACAGTATCGCTCACCCGCCATCATGGACTAGGCTGTGACAAACGATTTGTTTATTTCCTAATTAATCTGTTGATTAGATTTGTGATAAAATGATTTGTCTATAAAATATTAGGAAAAAAAAAACATTTATCTGAATTCTTAATTTTCCCAAATCCCAAAGTCACACCTTGTCTAAAATCAAAACATACACTATCACTTTGTGACAAGTTAAAATAAATGTTTCACCAGTTTCATCCAATTAAGACAGTTTAAATATACAAATATTTAAAACAGCCGCACACTTCTGTGTCAGGAAGTGCATATGGTGCAAAACTTGTGCCAAAAAATTCCACTGTTCCTGCTGGATCTGCAGGTGCATCTCTGAGCAAATGGGGCAGCTGGAAGAAAAAAAAAAAAAACTCGCAGAAAATCTGAGTTACGATTCGGCTGACGTGGCAGATTTTGTTTATCCACAGCAACAAGCAACGCTTCGCAAAATCAGTTGTGGTGTAAAACAGTCAACAATCGTGACAAATGCCAGACCTTTTAAAATTATTTTAATAATTATACACTATATATGTTTCTGTAGTAAGAGTTTATGTATTTAGCTATACTGGAAAACAAGAAAAAATATCCATTTTGAAAATAGTGTGTCTTTATTGACATTATTGAGCCTAAGAATGTCTAAACTCATTTTCCTTCAATTTGAAAAGGTTTTCTGTCAGCTGGTGTATAGCAAATGACTCCTTTCATATGTTTAAGAGTTTTGGGTAGGGCACTGAGGCGGAAATTGCTCAAAAACATCCTTAGGTCATAAAGGATGAAAAGCATATTGTCTGTGTCTGGACTGGAGATGGTCTTCTTTGATATCTTACATTGAATTTCCATCACTTATTTTAGTTCTCAAACTGTAGTAGTACTGCACGTGTGTCTGTGGAGTGTCCAAGTACGACCCCATGGTGGCGCAAGTGGTTACTATCCTCACCTCCCAATAAGAAGGTCCCCAAGATTGAGGTCACCTTTGGACATGAAAGGTTGTCTCAGGAAGAACTTCTGGTATTAAACATTTGCCAGATCAGCATGCAGAAGTCAGAAATAACTAGGCTTTTGTTTGAAACATCTTAAAAAAGTGTGAAGGACTCCCAAATCCAGATCATCCCATCTGAGGCATGAGAAGTCAAATTTCATCAGATTTTTAATTGAAGAATGACAGCTGATATTTTTTGTGTGTGTTTTTAATCAACTGATTGACAAAATGTTCCGGCACTAATCACAACTCAGCATTGCTCTAAATGAATCGTTTCCCCTTAAGACCGCAAAGAACAGGTTTGAGTGGCGCGTGCTGTTTGCGGTTTGACTGATAATCTCATTAACTTCACTTCAATCTGAAGCGTGCATGTGTGTGTCCAGCATGTGTGCATGCACAGGGCAGCCCACGCATATGTGGTGTGATATCTTCATTGAGTATGTTTATACCGTCAATTAACAACTTCAATTAGCACCGACCTCAGCGGAACGCCACCAGCTAGGTTACAAACAGGCAGTTAATTACAAGATATTGGCTGAAACTAGAGAATGACCATTAGGGATTATGCAGTGGAGATGCACATGACTAATGTTTTCTTCTCACCAATTTGGGGGTGGGGGGGGGGTGTACCCTCCAGGTAGACAGCACCCCTCCTGTCGACCAGCCGCAACACAGCGAGTGATGAGGGCAGGTTACGCCACTGATGGAGATGAAGAGCGGAAACGGGGGGTAAGCCAAGGAGAGGGCGGCAGTAATGGTGGCGAGAGAAGGCGGGTATCGGGTCTTGATGCCGTCTGATTTGCTCTCTATGCAAATCACAACAATCACAGGAAATGCCTGGGCCTTGGCTCCAGCTAATTGCCACAGCAAGAACAAAGCGGGCTTCCTTTGAGCGGAGAAGCAAATTAAACATTAGTTTAGAGTTTTCTTGGAGACCAAGGGATGTTATAATTACCCAGAAACCAACACATCAGCACTTTGCATGCCACGCGTCCCACTCTCGTAGCCTGGCTGAGGAAAACAAATGTATCTCATATTCTGGGAGAGAGGCGTTTGGGGGGTCGACGGGTGGGCGGAGGAGAGAGGAGTACGGGGAGCGAGATGGGTGGGGGGCGGAGGAGGATAGCAAAGGGCACACAGAAAGCAGTGCGAGTGAAAAGCAGGAGATGGGGGAGGACAGAGATGGAGAGAGACGCAGGGGGATAATGAAGGCAAAGGAGGCCAAGAATGATAGCCAGTCTCTCATACCACTCCACGCTGCTAGCGCGGCATTAAAATGTACACCCACAATTAGCATACTGGCTCCACCCCTCTTCAGTGGCCTTTTTCTCCCTCATTATCAACAGGCATGGTGCTGGGACACAGAAACAACTGAGCTCATTTCCCATCACATGTGGGCCTAAATGTCACGCCAGTAATGAAATGGGAACAAGGAAGGAATGGGCGCCTTTGCAAATCTGTGCTACTTTGTCCATCTAGCTGGCTATCTGTGGGTTAAGTCTGCCAGCACTTTATTAATGTGGGTCGGCGCAGCGGAGCATGTTGCAGGCAAAACAAACAAGGCTGGTTCTAACTGAGATATGCAACCATGGAAACACCAGGAGACGTCCTTGGATCTCCTCTCCTATGGGGGAGGGAGGTCGAGTGTCTGCCCCAGTTGGGAGGGCCGACACTGGGCCTTGAGCTATGTGATGTGTCCTGGATGGTTGGTTCTTTGTTTGATCTGCGTCTGAGGCCTGACACATTCAGCAGGCTGAATAACCTAAATGTTCATTCATGGGGCATGTTGCTCCCTGCAGCCAGAGTCTGCCCTTTGTCTGTCTGTCACCGTTTCTCATCAATCGGCTTGTTTGCCAGTCTGATTGCTTCTAGGGACCCACCAAACCTGACCTTTATTTGCATATCGAGTATCAGCCCATTGCAACCAATCCAGTGGACTTCAGACACATCAGAGCTGCAGATTGGATAAAATGTAGTTGTGTAAAGCTCCTGTTGAAGTGAATACACTTCCCAAATGTGCTTAACAACAAAAGGCTTTCAGTGTGCCTGTGATGGATGTACACTCTGCAGGTTCATGGAATGAAACTGAATTGAAAATAACCATTAAACAAAATAAACGTAAACATGGAAAAATACCAAACTTTGCTGCTTCAGCTCAGTGGTTTTTTAACTTGCCAGAAAACCTCTCATTTCAATGCACCAGGTTCTCAATGGCTTATTTTATTCTTTTGGTTTCTCCCTGTGGCTCGCCATGGCAATTTTGCTGAATGACCTTCGAGACACAAATTCACCATACTTGAAGAATGGGGCACAGGCAGTCTTGAATTGGGAACCTTCTGTTTTTGAGAACAAGCACATTATCACTTACACCACTGTGAAAATTCGGTTTATGTCATGTTTTGCCAAAAACATGTACATGACTAATAAACAATACCAAGTCTTGTTTTGACTAGAGCCCAACTGATACAGATTTGGTGAGGGAGCTGGGGGGTAGATACAATACCAATATCAGGAAGTAAAAAATTTACGATACCAATATAACTGCTGACATATGCATTAATACCATTTACCATTAACCATTTCATTATCAAATCCTTGTAACAAAGAAATATAATTGAGGTCTGATGTTTTACCGTTTAAGCATGAACTTTATTGTAAATAAATATAACCAACGACCAAACAATGCATGTTTTGTGTCCTTCACTTGGATTGACAGTTGCCATGTCGTATTAGACTTGTCTATTCTGGCCCAATCTAACTGGCGGCATAGTGACCACTTGTCCCTTGTTGCTAAAAAATGTCCACACTGATGGAAAATAAATGGCAGAAAAGGTTGATTTGCTGCTGTTTCTTGTAGCTAAGGTAACCAAAGGGTGAAAGGGGTCCCATCCATGCTTGACCACATTGTAAACAATGTTATTGGAGTGCCCTATGGTGGACAAACTTCCATTTCCAACAACAAAAGTGCAAAAGCAAAATTGGAAAAACACTGTTGATACCTACATGTTTGTGAAAGACTCATAACGGCCAATATTACTAGACAATCTGTATATCGGTTGAGTTTGAATTTTGCCCACAGATGATAAACAGCAACTGAAGCAATGCACATACACCATTGACATACCATCTCACTTAGGCCTTGATATGGCAAAAATAAATGACTGATTTTCTAAAATTTGTGCACACCAGAAAATAATGTTAATAATAATTAATGGTGTAACGGTTCACAGCTGATCCGTGATCCCTATGGACCCCCCCACCAATGTGAACCGGGGATGTAATAAGTTTAGATAAATGTGATTTTGTTTCATGATGACTTGTTTTTGAAGTGATAACTCCATTTATTGTCGCGATCCTGTCAGCTAATATTACAATTTAATGCAAAAATTAAGCATTCTATTTTAAAATTAAAATACACTGTGAAACGCTGGACACCTTGTTTTCAGTCAGGACCACAGGCACAAGTTACTTATTTTCATAACTTAAGTCATTTTTAAAAATAGAAAATAATACTTGTCTTTTTTTGTTATTGATCTGAAAAACATTCAGATCCGTAGATTAAAAACCGAATCCGATCCAAACCGTGGCTTTACTGATCCGTGACATCCCTAATAATATTTCCAATCATAACAAGTGATCTGTGGCTACACCTTCAAGGTATCTTGCTAACAAAACAACCACTAACAGCACCACATTAAGCACTCAAATTTTCAACAGATTTAAAAGAAGCGTAGCTGTATCACATCACATCGGAATCCAAAACCCTGAGCTTTGTTATTGGTACCTAACAAATTGGATTGGTGACTATCTTTCCGCACACGGGACGAACATATGAATGCATCCGCGCCACTGACCGTGCCTTGGAAATCTAATCATCCGGCACAGTTGGATGTTTGTTTGTGCTTGTACACACAGATGTGCATACAGCAGCGCAAACCGTCGGGCATGTACACAAACAAAAGGATTCCCACCCAGCGCTGATAGAATATATTTTTTGTTAAACCGAGAACCCAGCATGTGTTCTTGTTAGTATTTGTCCCATAAAGAGTGCTTGTTGTATTAGTCACACAAAGTGAACCCATATACACACACACATATAAAAATCCCTCTGCGTCAGCAAGCAAAACCCAAACTAAACTCTAATTGGCATGTAGTAATTTTTGCTTCTTTAATAAAAGAAACTTTTTTCTGGCCCAATTACTTGTGCAAGTTGTTGTAATGGGGCTTGTTATTTTCTGACTCCTCGTATAACGGTAAGCTGTGTGAGTAACAGCCTCAGTCAGCCACATGCCCTGCACAATATCTTAAGATTTTTATTTTAGAGAAACCAGAGATGCTGTGTTACATTGTTTGCACGCAATCCAACGCAGTGACGACATCATAATTACATAAATTTTAGGTGTATCAGGCCAGGCCAGATTATAGAGAGAGATTATAACACAAGAGCAGACTCAAAGGCTGGGGGGGGGGGTTTCTGACACCAGGAATTACATCACTGTGGTCGAGTTACATAAAAATAAAAGTCAACCTGAAGGAAGACTCAAACTGTCGGTGAGAAAAAACATTTCAACTCCACAACAGAGCAAAGAGTAGATTGGAAAGAGGGACTAGAGGGATTTTAAATGGAGTTCTGGAAGCATCTCTGCTGAATTATCATTTCCTTGATCAGATCTTTTATAGACTATTAGTAAGGTTAAATGTATGAGACTGTATTATGGCAGCAGTGGTTAGTACTGTTGCCTCACAGCAACAAGTTCGTGGAATCTCGACCCACCTGCGGCCTTCCTTTCTGTGTGGAGTTTGTGTGTTCTCCCCGTGTTTGTGTGGTTTCCATCCGGCTGCTCCGGCTTCCTCCCGCATCCAGACATGCAGGTTAGGTGGATTGGAAACTGTAAATTGTCCATAGGCGCGCGTGTGGGTGTGAATGTGTTTATTGCAGGGCCACACAGAGACAGACAGACTGGTGACCTGTCCAGGGTGAACCCCACCTCATGCCCTCTGTCTGCTGGGATAGACTCCAGCCCGCCTGCGACCATTAATTGGAGTAAGTGGGTATTGACAATGGATGGATGGATTGTATTCTGTTTGTCTGAAAAAGTGATGCACAATGTGGGCTGCCACCAGGGGGCGAGAGAGAGAGAATCAGAATCAGAATCAGAAGAAGTTTATTGCCATTGCCAGCGAAGAGGATTCACAGACTAGGAATTTGCTTCGGTACAATGGTGCAACATTAAGAAGAGATAAAATGCTAACATAAAATATAACATATGTGTCAAAATAAGGTAAAATATAAGATAAAAAAAAGAAATATGAAAGGCTGTGTGCAACAGAAAAACAGATAAACAGAAAAAAACAGTGCAGTGGGAGGAGTGCAATTAAAAACCAAAGTACATTGTCTAAAGTGACCCGTGATAAAATGACAAAGTGACAGAGTTAAGGTTAAGGTGACTGAGTTATGAGGTGTTCATGAGTCTAATGGCAGAGGGGAAGAAACTGTTCTTATGGCGGGAGGTTCTGGTTCGGATGGACCGTAGCCTCCTGCCCGAGGGGAGTGATTTGAATAGACCGTGTGCAGGGTGAGAAGGGTCAGCTGTGATCCGACCTGCTCGGCCCAGAGTCCTGGAGACGTGCAGGTTGTGGAGAGATGGAAGGCTACAGCCGATCACCTTCTCAGCAGAGGCCACAATGCGCTGCAGTCTGTGTCTGTCCCTGGCTGTGGCCTCGGTGTACCACACCGTGATGGAGGAGCAGAGGATGGACTCGATGATGGCTGTGTAGAACTGCACCATCAGCTGGACAGGCAGCTTGGCCTTCTTCAGCTGCCGCAGGAAGTACATTCTCTGCTGGGCCTTCTTGATGAGGGAGCTGATGGTTGACTCCCACTTGAGGTCCTGGGTGATGGTGGTGCCGAGGAAGCGGTGACAGACCACAGTGGTGATGGGGCTGTTGGTGAGGGCGAGGGAGGGCGGGGGGGCTGTGGCTTTCCTGAAGTCCACGATCATCTCCACTGTTTTCTGGGCGTTGAGCTCCAAGTTGTTGCTGCTGCACCAGGTCACCAGCCGGTCCACCTCCCCCCTGTAGGCAGACTCATCCCCATCCGAAATGAGTCCGATGAGGGTGGTGTCGTCCGCAAACTTGATGAGCTTTACAGAGTCATGGCTGGAGGTGCAGCAGTTAGTGTAGAGGGAGAAGAGCAGAGGGGAAAGGACACAGCCCTGTGGAGATCCTGTGCTGAGAGCCCGAGTGTTCAAGACATTTTTTCCCAGCCTCACACGCTGACTCCGGTCCGTCAGGAAGTCTGTGATCCACCTGCAGGTGGAGTTGGGCATGTGAAGCAGAGAAAGCTTGTCCTGGAGCAAAGCTGGAAGGATGGTGTTGAATGCAGAGCTGAAGTCCACAAACAGGATCCTAGCGTAGGTTCCTGGGGAGTCCAGGTGCTGCAGGATGGAGTGCAGGGCCAGGTTTATGGCGTCATCTACAGACCTGTTGGCTCTGTAGGCAAACTGCAGGGGGTCCAGGAGGGGGTCGGTGATGGACTTCAGGTGGGATAAAACCAGGCGTTCGAAGGTCTTCATGACTACAGACGTGAGAGCCACAGGCCTGTAGTCATTAAGTCCAGTGACGCGTGGTTTCTTGGGGACTGGAACTATGATTGAGGACTTGAAACAGACTGGAACATGGCATGACTCCAGGGAGGTGTTGAAGATCCCCATGAAGACTGGGGCCAGCTCATCAGCACAGTGTCTCAGGGTGGCAGGAGAGACACAGTCTGGGCCCGGGGCCTTACGTGGATTCAGCCTTTTGAAATGTCTCCTCACGTCCTCCTCTTGGACCGAGAGGGCAACAGGGGGAGTAGGGAGGGCAGCAGTGAGAGGGGGGAGGTCCAGAGTGTTTGAATATCCAGTTGTGTGGGGGGTGGGGAGGTGTGAGTCCTTGTCTTCAAAACGTGAACAGAAGACGTTCAGGTCGTTGGCCAGCTTCAAGTCGTCAATAGAACAAGGTGCTTTGGGCTTGTAGTTGGTGATCTCTTTCAGCCCCCTCCACACAGAGGCTGAGTCATTGGCAGAGAACCTTTGCTGCAGACGTGAACTGTACATGGATTTAGCCTTTGCCACCTCCTTGCTAAATCTGTACTTTGCACCTCTATAGCTGTCTCTGTCTCCTTCTCTGAAAGCCACCTCTTTCTGCTGACGGAGCTGCTGGAGTTTAGGTGTGAACCAGGGCTTGTCATTGTTATATCTCACCCTGGTGCGCTGTGGGATGATGCTGTCTTTACAGAAATTAATATATGACGTCACAGTGTCCGTGTAGTCATCTAGACTGTCTGTTGAAGCCTCAAACATATCCCAATCCGTAGTGCCCAAGCACGCGCGTAGCTCCTCTACAGCTTCATTGCTCCACACTTTAGACGTCCTCACAACAGGTTTAGAGAGTTTAAGTCTCTGTCTGTACGTGGGGATCAAGTGGACCATCACGTGATCTGAGAGTCCCAAAGCTGCACGGGCCACCGCGCGGTAGGCGCCGCTCACTGTCGTGTAACAATGATCTAACGTGCTCCCTTCTCTGGTCGGGCATTTAACAAACTGTTTGTATTTTGGTAATTCCTGACTGAGATTCCCTTTGTTAAAATCACAGAGAATTATAACAAGAAAGTCCGGAAAGTCTCTCTCCACGCTCACAATCTGATCCGTGAGCGCGCGCTCGGCCTCGTGCACATCCGCGCTCGGTGGAATATACACAGAGCAAAGTATGAAAGAGTTAAACTCACGTGGAGAGTAGAAAGGTCTGCAGTTTATGAAGAGATATTCCAGAGAGGGACAGCAGTGTTGGGAGATCACAGTCACATCGGAGCACCAGGCGTTGTTGATATAGAAGCAGAGTCCTCCACCTCTAGTTTTTCCACCAGAGACTGCTCGGTCTCTGTCTGCGCGGAGGAGTTGGAATCCCTCTAGTTGGAGCGCGCAGTCCGGTGTCTGTGCATTTAACCACGTCTCCGTGAAGCACAGTACACAAGATGAGGAGAAATCTCTATTCTTCTTCATCAGCATTGCCAGCTCATCCATCTTGTTGTGGAGTGAGCGGACGTTGGAGAGAAATATTCCAGGTAGGGGCGTGCGCATGCCCCTTCGTCTGAGGCGCACGAGAGCTCCAGCTCGTTTTCCTCTCCACTGTCGTCTCACTTTTTTGGCCAAAAAGTGAACCAGTTCAGCTGCAGGCACTAAAAAAACTGGCGTAATGTCCGTGGGTGTTGATGATTTGATGTTTAGAAGCTCCTCACGGGTGTAGGGACACGATGACACACGATTCACACACAAAAACAGACAAAACAGGGAGCACCAGAATACCAGGGCGCCTTCATGTGGCGCCATCTTGGAAGGGTCATCTTGGAAGAGTACCAATGCTTATCGGAAAGTGAGCTTAATCATCTTCTAAATAAATTTTAAATAAATAATTTTCTCAACAATTGTGTTATTTGTTCATCTGAATATGCTCAGCATTAAGCATGTGATAGAAATATCACTTTCTTCAAAAAAATCCCAACATTGCAGCAGGATGCTTCCTGCTTCTTCTTCCCAAAACAGGCTCTGGATCCACTGACGGCACTAAGAGCCACCCATTTCTTTACCAGGACACTGGTTGTTGACTGGCTGAGAGCTCCTATGTGATCATCACAACCTCGCTGTTGCAGAAGAATGGTGCCATTGAGGAGAAAAATTTAAAACAAAAACTCGAAGCTTTTGCTGCAACAACTGCATCACCTCTGTCTGCAGCGCGCTCTGATGGTGAAAAATGAAAGGAATGTGTGTCGGCAGTCTGTTGTATGCAGCTCTTGTGGAGATTGGAATTAATGTTATTTATTTATTTATTGCCCAAAGAAGATTTGCTTTAACATAGTGTAGCTCCAAAAAATGAGCATGAGCCCTTCATTGCCATCCGAATAAAACAAAAAACAAATAAACAAAAATATCACGGCATGAGCATGGTGTGGTTGACCAAACTGGACTGACATTGTCCTCACAGAAGTTGGGTCTCTGTTACAGATTTTGTGTACATTCAGAATGTTGGCGAAATACTAAAGTGAGATAACAGCTTTTTCATTGAGTGTTGGGATGCAACTGCTGGGTTTGTCTTTTTGCCATCACTGTAATTACAGCGAGGCTCTTGCGAGAACTGTAATTACAACAGTCACAATGACAGAACGGTTGTCCCGCTAACAGTCCTGCTAAATATTGCCATTTTGTTGTTTGTTTTGGCAATATAGCCATAACGTTATCTCTGTCAACACGTACCACAGCGTGAATTTTAGAATGACATGTGACTCTCTGTACGTCATCTGAGCTGTAATAGCAGAAAAACTGTTTTCCCTGCAGTTTCAAATCGCTTGGAAAACCACCTCATGTTCTTGTTGTTGTCGTCCATTCGGCTGCTCCCATTTTGTTTGGGGTCGCCACAGTGGATACAGCCAGATCCCCATTGGTATTTGGCACGTTTTATGCCGGATGCCCTTCCTGACGCAACTCAAGTGTAACCTGGAGAAACACACACAGCCACTGGTGTTCCAAAGAGGTCTCCCATCCAAGTACTAGCCAGGTCCCGCACTGCTTAATTTCTGACGGGATCAGGCTTATACACAGAGCAGATTGGCTGCTGGAAAACCACCTCATATGAAAAAAAAAAAAAAGAAAAAAAAAAGCTTTTTTGTGAGATTTTAGAGTTTATGCAAAATACACCTTTTCACATTCAGCGTGTTTTCAATTTGCTACTTCAAACTGCACAATTTGTGATTTTATTCACTACTAATGGAAACTTGCCCAGTGACAAAAACCTGCCCAGTGACTCCGGAATGTCCAGCTTCATTTTTACCAGTCATCGGAGGTGAGTAAGCTTTCTGTGTTTCATTTTACAACAGCATGGGAAGACAGAGCGGAAATGTGTGTAGAAATTACAGGTAATAAATAGATGTGTCTCTGTCAGGAGCTCCTCGTTCCATTATCTTTTATTGTACATGGCGTTTACAAGGACCTCAGTGAAGTATTACAGGGCATGAGTGCTGTGAACGCACCATTATAAATATTGCATTTGCGATTTCATAAATATTATAAATATTGTTTGTGATTACATCCGAAACATGCAAAAATAAATTAATCTCAAGAATCCAGGCCTTGGAGATTGTTAACTTTAATGTAACATCAAGTTAGATGACCAAGTACATCACACTAAACAGCTTGTCACTCTTTTGAATTGTGTATTTTTCATACAAGTACTACATCTACCAATTTTTTATCAGTATGCAATTTGTACTTACAAAACCAGATTGTTGTAAATAATTAAATCTGCACTTTATGTGAACAGAAATCTTGTGAATTTCAAGTAATCAAAAGCAAAAAACAAACAAACAAAAACCCATCAAACAGGTGAACTGAAAAGTTTAGAATTTTTTTATGTCTAATATCAGTGTGATGCCTGATAATTTTATGTTTGTTTTTTTTGCAATTTAGTTTATGTTGGTAACGCGTAAAAATGTTCTGGGGATCGTACAGTTAAAAGCTAGTAAAATTATATAAAATGGTGAATAAAATGTATTTCTGCTTATGTGACAGGAGAAATCAGGTCGGAAGGAAACATAAAATGTACAGAGAAGCTTCTCAAACCAAATCTGCAATTCTTTGCTGGACTTGACCCAAAGTTTCATCTAGACTGTTGCAAGACGGCATCCATGGGTGTCACAGGTTTTGATAACAACAATAGCTGATTCTGCACAGTATTACTGTATTCATGGACAACACTAGACCAAAAACATCTAAAAATGAGAAGTGAAGTACTACCACTTGGAGAAGTTTGTTTCCAGAACAGTATGTTCCAAAAGAAAGATATCATCAAAAAAAAAAAAAAAAAAGCTGGCATTTTTTAAGGTACAAAGCAAGCATGAAAACACTCAGTACTGATCAGTGAATTACAGCACGTTTTTAACATGCAGCACTACATCATTTAATATCTTTATCACACGATATGACATCTTACACCTGGTGCACATCAGTGCACAGTGCAAGTGTCATTGCTCATTTTTAACCAAAGCACATCATTTTCATGCCCAGTGACCCCAAAGCTTAAATATAAAATGTACTCAGTCTCATCTTGGCACCCATGGGTGTGTTGGTGTGAAAACGGGGTTGCCTACCACGAAGCAGCAGAAAGTTTTATGCAGTTTTCATATAGTGCAACATTGAGATACACCTTAAACAAGCGCGCTCCTGATGTACATGCACAGTGGTTGTTTACACAACAAACACATTTCTGCATTATACTACAACAAGGTTGATCTGCAAACAAAAACTGAAAACAAAAAATTAAGTATGCGGAGGACAGGACTAAACACTAACATCAGCTGTGAATGTTAACTAGTGTTTATGCACATTTTGGCAAAAAAAGAGGCTTTATTTGAATATTGATTTCAGCTAGCACTAATGACTGGTCAGTTTACAATTCATCTATATATCAATACCCAGGTGGCCTCTGTGTGCGTGTATGCGTGCGTTCATGTGTATGGCTTTGATCACGGACAAACTGAGGAGAGCTGACATTTGCTGTTTGTTATGCTTATGTATTTTGGGTCAAGGATGAATGTCGTGAAAACGGAAAGTTCACTGGACAAATATTTTTGGATAAATTAGGGATATTAGCTAACAACTGTGAAAAATGAATGTTGATAATTAAATTCTGGACTCACACGCCATTCCAGCAGAGGGTGGTAAATCATCTGTATATTAAAAATCAAGTGCCATCTGTGTCCATCTGTGCGTGTGTGTAACTACGATCACGGAGAAATTGGAGACAGCTGACATTTGCCGTTTAGTATGCTTATGTATTTTGAGTCACTCTAGAGCCTGTGGATCCCCACGGGCAACATGCTATGTATTCATTTTAGAATTGATCAAATCACATAGAAATGACAGAAAATATAATAAAAAAATGCCCTTTACAATTTCCTATATTTTAACATGACAACTTCAAATTGGGTGAAATATCCAAACAACAGAAGAAAGTCAAATTTTCAGTACTAAGAAATGTGTCAAATGTAATGGTTTGTCCAGAACAATTGAAAGGTAGCCATTTTTATGAATAAATTATTTAATAATAATGTGATTACCATCCATCCATCCATCCATCCATTTTCTTCCGCTTTATCCGGAGTCGGGTCGCCGGGGCAGCAGCTCAAGCAAAGCCGCCCAGACCTCCCGATCCATACACACCTCCCCCAGCTCCTCCGGGGAACCCCAAGGCATTCCCAAGCCAGCCGAGAGATGTAGTCCCTCCAGCATGTCCTGGGTCTTCCCTGGGGCCTCCTCCCAATGGGACGTGCCTGGAACACCTCTCCAGGGGGCATCCGGAAAAGATGCCCGAGCCACCTCAACTAACTCCTTTCGACGTGGAGGAGCAGCGGCTTGACTCCGAGCTCCTCCCGAGTGACCGAGCTCCTCACCCTATCTCTAAGGGAGCGCCCAGCCACCCTATGGAGGAAACTCATCTCGGCCGCTTGTACTCGCGATCTCGTTCTTTCGGTCATGAGCCAAATCTCATGACCATAGGTGAGGATCGGAACATAGATCGATCGGTAAATCGAGAGCTTTGCCCCCCTACTCAGCTCTCTCTTCACCACGACGGTCCGATACAGCAACCGCATCACTGCAGATGCTGCACCGATCCGTCTATCGATCTCACGCTCCATCCGTCCCTCACTTGTGAACAAGACCCCGAGATATTAAACTCCTCCACTTGAAGCATGGACACTCCACCAACCTGAAGAGGGCAAAGCACCTTTTTCCGGTCGAGAACCATGGCCTCGGATTTGGAGGTGCTGATTTTCATCCCGGGCGCTTCACACTCGGCTGCAAACTGCCCCAGTGCACGCTGAAGGTCCTGATTTGACAAAGCCAACAGAACCACATCGTCCGCAAACAGCAGAGACGAGATTCTGTGGTTCCCAAACCAGACCCCCTCTACACCCTGGCTGCGCCTAGAAATTCTGTCCATAAAAATAATGAACAGAACCGGTGACAAAGGGCAGCCCTGGCGGAGGCCAACGTGCACTGAAAACAGGTTTGACTTACTATCGGCAATGCGAACCAAGCTCCTGCTGCGGTCATACAGAGACCGGATAGCCCTTAGCAAAGGACCCCAGACCCCGTACTCCCGGAGCACTCCCCATAGGGTGCCCCGAGGGACACGGTCGAACGCCTTCTCCAGATCCACAAACACATGTAGACTGGTTGGGCGAACTCCCATGAACCCTCGAGCACCCGATGGAGCATGTAGAGCTGGTCCAGTGTGCCGCGACCAGGACGAAAACCACACTGCTCCTCCTGAATCCGAGGTTCGACCATCGGTCAAATTCTCCTCTCCAGTACTCTGGAATAGACCTTACCGGGGAGGCTGAGGAGTGTGATCGCCCTATAGTTGGAATACACCCTCTGGTCCCCCTTCTTAAACAGAGGGACCACCACCCCGGTCTGCCAATCCAGAGGCACTGTCCCCGATCGCCACGCGATGTTGCAGAGGCATGTCAGCCAAGACAGTCCCACAACATCCAGAGACTTAAGGTACTCAGGACGGATTTCATCCACCCCAGGAGCCTTGCCACCGAGGAGCTTTCTAACCACCTCGGTGACTTCGGCCTGGGTAATGGATGAGTCCGCCTCTGAGTCCCCAGTCTCTGCTTCCTCTTCGGAAGAAGTGACGATCGGATTGAGGAGATCCTCGAAGTGCTCCTTCCACCGCCCAACAACATCCCCAGTCAGGGTCAACAGCTCCCCACCCGCACCATCAACAGTGCTGGTGGAGAGATGCTTCCGCCTCCTGAGGCGTCGGACGGTTTGCCAGAATCTCTTCGAGGCCAACCGATAGTCCTCCTCCATGGCCTTCTCGAACTCCTCCCAGACCCGAGTTTTTGCCTCTGCAGCTGCACAGGCTGCAGCATGCTTGGCCTGCCAGTACCTGTCAGCTGCCTCTGTGTGTGATTACCACAATAATTAATTATTGTTAATAATTATTACCTTATTTATAATTATACCTTATTTGTTGTCTTTCTGCCACCTGATTCTGTTTTTTCTCTGTCCAAGGTGCAGGTCCATCCAGAAGTGGGAGTGGGTGTCTTGTCTCTGCAATGGTCATGAAATAGTATCTGTGAGCCAAACCAACCCCCCTCCCCTCCCCAGCCAGCCTCCCGTCCTGGACACCTGTATGGACTCCCAAAATTTCCTGTATGTTTGTATTGTCAAGTGTGTCGGTAGCATGGTCCAAGCAGTGGGTCACCCCTTTGAGTCTGGTCTGCTTGAGGTTTCTTCCTCAAATCATCAAAGGGAGTTTTTCCTTACCTCTGTCAGCTGTGTGCTTGCTCTAGGGGTTGGTAAGGTTAAACCTTATTTGTGTGAAGCGCCTTGAGGCCGCTTTGTTGTGATTTGGCGCTATATAAATGAAATAAATTATACAAATTGAAACTGAATTATTTTTCTTGCAATCAATTAATTTATTTGACTAATTTGATGACATTGTGCTGACATTTCTGATCTTCCATCACTCGCTGCACCGTAGGTCTGTGCATAAAATGATTCACGAAGAAAGAAATTTTTAAAAGTTAATAATTTTTTCAGCACTCTAAAACTGCAAATAAACCCTTTAATACTTTGAAGAAAAAGACTGCATTCTCCTTCACAGGAGTGACTAAAATCTGCCACGTGTGGTCAAATAAAGAGACCTGATAGTGAGCTGGCATTAGAGGGGGGTTATGAGATCTCCACCTCCTCATCAGTTCTTCAAACATGCTGGACCCCAGTGGGAAGATCAAAGCTTATGTGATCCACTGGCTGTTATATCACCCACAACCCGCTTTCCCACAGAGGGGCCTCCTGTTACTGCGAACAACCCAAACTGACCATTTACAACCACTGCAAACTCCAAAAACAGACAGACAAACAGGCGCACCACAATTTCAACGCATACGTTGACATTTTTAAAAACAAACTAGACAGGAAAATGTGACCCATGCGTATGAACATTTTGGAGATGTTGAAATGAAGCCAGATTGTTAGAAAAATGTGAATGGCAGCTTATATATTCATGTAACGATGCCGTGCGCGAGTCACACATACATCTACTTTATCATAAATACAAAATTAGCATTTTTATTTGACAGTGAGCCATTATTATTCCATACGGACTGTTTAAGTGTTAAATATATAAGCCGACTCAGATCTTACATCCGACCACGCATTTAATATTTCACCAGCGCTGTCTGGCACAGAAGCTGCTAAATGTGAATATATTATTGCTGGACATGACTGGATTATCGCCATCATTTGGACAAAGTCTGATGTCCTGCCTGCTGCTACTGTCAAGAAACAAATCTTTCCATCCTCTAGTTTTATATTAAAATGGGCCCCAAGTTATTTTTGATGCTACAATTTCATTAGAAGAGAGTTTATCTTCGATCTTTTATCTCTCACAGAGGTGCAAAAGGATCCTAGGACAACCGCAAAGTCATATAATTGTTGACTTATTCTGTTATTTTGAAAGTATGATGCTGGTTCTTGTGGTGAGCTTGTTAAAGCTCTTTAAAGTCATGTCCAAAAGTGATGAATGGTTATGAATGATTGGGAACAAAACTACTTGTGGACTTGTCCTCACCACCTAGCAGTGTTGCTACTTGCTGCATTTATAGTTTTTTGTATTTGTTTTTGTTTTGTCATCCCACTGCTGTGATCAAACACAACCACCTCGATTTCTGTTTCCGAAATATTTTCCTGCTCTTCCTCTTGGTTTCTGTGATAAGTATGTTTCGGTTTTAATACTTGAATATTTATGATGTGTTTTCAATTGACCATTTGTGGTTGAATGTGGGTGTGCAGTGGGCGGGATTTAAGGAGGATCCATGTGCAGGCAATTCCAGGTATTGTGTGATTTATAATGAGGATCTTTCTTGCAGGTGTGCATGTGAAGGGTTTTATGAGTCAGAATTTGGGCTTCTGTTTGTATGCAACACACTTTTTTCAATAAATGAGGCCCCACGTCTCTGAAAATTTATTAACACTCTAGTTTGTGATCTGTTATTTTCCATTTGTGTACACTTGCATGATTGCATGAACTGCACATACACTCAGAAAAAGGTGCAAACACACCTTTAAGTCCAAAATAATGCACTTTTTTCTTTTCTTTTTTTTTTCTTTCAGCCAGCATATGACACAAAATGTTTGTGGCTCCTGATTGCTGAATTAATTTAGCTTTTGTATCTAAATTCATTTAACATTTACTTGACACTACTGCTCAGGAATAATAATGATACCTGCTGTCTCCACTTCTTTCTTCATCGTGTTAAAACTGCTCTCTCTCTCTCTCTCTCTCTCTCTCTGTCTCTCTCTCTCTCTGTCTCTCCCCGACTCACCCATCCTCCTCAAGGAGGTGAAGTGAGGAGACAGGCATGGAGAAAGGGAAAGCCTTGGTTTTGTTGCAACTGGACCCCGTTTCCTCACTGGAAAGGAATCTCTGCAGCCACGCTATTGACCACATCCACCAGGGGAGGGAGCGGGTCAATGCAACAGAGAGCAGGGGACCATTCTGAACCACTTAACTATAATCAGTAAATGCGCCCCCAATTGCAATTAACGCAGGGCCACACCATGGGCGCCCACTTTTCTCACAGCTCGGTCTGCGCTGCTGTCCGCTCCACAGGAACAGAATTCATCTTGCCCGTCATCACGACGGGAACAGGGAGAGTTAACTTACTCTGTGTTTGTTTAAAGATCCATCAGCCGAGACGGGAACTTTCCTGTGTTTCCGATGGAAATGATCTATAAATCCATTATCTCGTACCACATTATTACAGTCCAACTTGCTGTTAAAATAAACGTTTCAAAGATGTGAGCAAACAGTGAGGAGACCAGGCGGTGTGTGTGTGGGGGTAGTGTCTGATGTACAACATGCGTGACGAACGATTTGCTGCAGTTCAGGGTCGGCAAAGCTTCAGCTGTCTGCATTATATCTAAAAGGGTTGTTAAGACTTGTCCGGAGACACGTCAGCACCGAGCGTCATGCAATTAGACCCACAAAATGGCTTCTTTTCATAAATCAAGACTTGGAGAATGTTGAGAGAAAGGGAGAGAGGGAGCTTTTTTCCTTTCTTTAAAGCTGAAAACAAATACAAGGCAGAAATTTGACAGGTAGCTGGTGCGATCACGCTAAGACTCTCCGCAGCACTGACACACTGCAAAACTCATTTACCGTTCACTGCACTTAGTCATCGCTCTCTCCTTTCGTGTGAAGTAAAGCCAAGCCAAGCACAGAGACAAACAAACAACCAGACAGACGGCCTTTTTTCACTGAAATGATTGATTTGAAATTCAGAGTGCGGAGACGATTCAAGAGAAAACTTCCTGTTTGACTGATTGTTTGACTTGATTGAAGAAGAGAGGATTAATGCACGGGTGTCTGAGGTACTTGTAGGTTACAGCTGCTGGACTATCAAGCTGCAAGACACCTGTTAGCAGGAAACCTGCAGCAAAGCATGTGACCTCCTTTTCCTGGAACCAACTGTTAACTGAAGAAAACTGAAATGCACTCACTCAAAACGCCTGATAAAACATGCAAATACAGGTTTGGGCCTCACAATCAGGGTTCATTATTACAGTATGTCCAGAAAGTATTCACAGCACTTCACTTTTTCCACATTTTGTTATGTTAAAGCCTTATTTCAAAATGGAGTAAATCCATTTTATTCCTCAAAATACCCCATAATGACAATGTGAAAACTTTTTTTTAGATTTTTGCAAATTCATAAAAAACTTTATATATATATATAGAGAGAGAGAGAGAGAGAGAGAGAGAGCGAGAGAGAGAGAGAGAGAGAGAGAGAGAGAGAGAGAGAGAGAGAGAGAGAGAGATAGATAAAATGGCTGAGTGTATCCTTGTTTCATTTCATTGGTACTTTGTATGTCACGTGACATGGATTATTCGTCCCAATTGTGTTGCATTTCATTTAGATAGCAATTTGGTTCCATTTAGAGTGCAAATTTGGTTCCATATGTTTGGTACAATTGCACCCTGCAAACACACACACACACACACACATGCATGCTGTGTGGATGCATGAAGAGCTGTTCAGATGAAAAGCTGAAAAGCTGACGTGATTTTTGGCTGGACTGAGGAACGACACAAAAGTCTTTTTTAATGGAAGTACGAAGTCAGTGCACAGCATCACCGGACTACACATCACAATTTGGATCCTATTTAAAGTTTGTGTTGGACTTTAGCATAAGTGGAACACCAAAATGTAAGTCCCTTTTCTGTTGTTTATAAATTAATAAAATAGCAAATGACAAGGATCTATTCTATTTTTAATTTTTTTAATTCAAAATATGCGTGGATGTCTCACTGCTGGTCCTCCTTCATTTACATAAGTTCTTGTTTTTACTGTAGTAAGTAAAGTAAACAAGTAAACAGTAAGTAAAAATACTGGAGTCATTGCAAAATAACGGACAAGTGGGCTAAAATCCTTCATGTTAAATCCTGATAATGCCCCTAATTGGCAGTAAAAACACCTTAAACCCAACAATGATTTCAAGCTGTCCATGTTTACTCTGAACTTTGACTCAAACACACTGAACGCTAAAGCCTTATAATGCTCAACAAGTGTTTTTTTCTGCCACACCAGGATGTATTATTGGGAGTGCAAAACCTTTGAGGGTCCAACTTACATATCAGAAACAAAATATGAAGATCTGTGACGTAAAAAAAAGCTTATTATTACTGAAAGGTTAATTGTCGTTTTGTGTTGGCACAGTGTGAATACTTAACAGCTCTTTTGTATTGTCAGAATGTGATTTATCTTCCCAGTGTAATAACCCAGGAACATAATATCCCTGCAGGTGACTCGGCCTCATCACGCTAATTAATATACATAAAATGCTCAGTACCGGCACGGACACAGGTACTATATCAGAGAGTTACCTAAACCCTAAGAGGTGTTAGGCAACATGCTGTCACATAATGTGTCAAAGGTCTTTCTAATGTCTGCTGAGAAGGCTGCCGTAGCTTCTGGATGTGGTGAAATGTAGAGCAGATCTGCATGTGGGATAGAAGGGAGGAGAATGGAAACCAGAAAAGGGGGGACAGAGAGAAGCAGGACAGAGGATGAGAAGGATGACGATGATGATGATGACACAAAGGTGTAAAAAAATAAAGCAGGAAAGGTAAAAGATCACAAGGGGTCAGGGAACGTTAATGAAAATTCCCTGCTGTTTTCTCAGCTGTCCATCACAGTGTCCTGAGAAGTTTACAAGGCCAAAAAGTCTTCGCTAAATGGGCCCTCAAACAAAGACACAGCGGACATGAACACATCTAAAAAACACATTTTTGCTCCTGAGTTGAAGTATCGCTGTCACCATGGTGATACAGGAATAACAGGGTGAGTTTTTCTGTGTTTTATCTCCAGCACCTACGTGAGTTATGGTCAGAGTTTGGCATCTGTACTGACTCAGGACGCACTTCAGCGTCATCCTCTTTTATCGTTTAAAACCAGAAAGAAGGGAACACATTCAACTCCACAAGTGAACCAGAAGTATGAAGACACATCTGTGGACGCTAAAAGAGAAGCTGCCGCTCAACATCACTGCAAAAAAGAAAAAAAAGAGAGAATAAAATAAAAATTAAAAAATGTCCTCGGGGTGTAATGATCAGTGAACAATTCAGAGCTCACAGCTAATGATTTATTGTTTTTATATCTGAATGTCTTAAGTTTGAAAGTAAATTTACTAAATCTAAGACTTATAACTGAGTCTTCTTTTGAGTTAAAATGTTACAAGATCGTAAATCTTAAATATCTCTGTCACTTTTCTTTTCTGTAAGCATCAACTCAGCGAGTAGACCCCTGGATGCTAGGGATGGCAAGTGATAATAATTTATCAATATTGACGTCACTGCTGATTCTTTATCAACTCTCTTATCAATTCCTGACAATTTTCGGTGTGGAAAAACGCAGGCCTTCACAGATTTTCAGCATCAATTCAGCAGCACAACTGTCAAAAAAACATACCGGACTTGAAAAGAGGAACTGATGACATTTGATGTGGCCATACTAAAATACGAAATGGAGCGAAATGGGGCGAAATGGAGCCTAATAATCACGAAATGGGGGTAAAATGTAACAAAATGGAGCAGACTGACCCATTGATTGAAGGTTCATCTCTTGAACACCAGATGGAGCACCTGCCCGTACTACATGTAGTGAGCGCATCTCACAAAAAACACAAAAGCAAAACAATTAAATAAAAGTACTTACTGGGAGTCAGTCTGGTTCACTCTTCTCCATTTCATTACATATTACCCCCATTTTGTGATTATTAGTCCCCATTTAGCTCCATTTCACATTTCAATATTAACCGCCACAGGTACGCTCAACTGCTGGCAAAGAAAAACCAACTCAAGGAAACCCAATGAAAAAAAAAAAAAACAGACATTAATGTTAATGTGTCCGATTACAGCAACACATGTGATTCCACGGAAGAATGAACAAATTTAGACACCAGGTCCCAAATTTCATGTCAATGTACTATAAATTGCAAATGTATAAATTAAACCACCACTTTTCTATTTTCTTCATTGCTTCCACAATGCGTGACTCACTGTACTAGTGGTGTATTTGAGACAACAGAATCCTTGGTTCAATTCCCTGTCAAACAGGAAAATCACGACGGTAGTTGGGCATCTTGTTTGGCAGCACACTGACATCAGTGTGTGAGGGTGAATACGATGCTTCATTGAAAAGCACTTTGAGCTTCTCCATCAGATGCAAAAGCACAACAGAAATGCAGTCCATGTAATATGAAAACAGTTTTCTCCAATTTTGGTCCTGTCTGCAGCTTTAATTTAAACAGACCATTCAAGAAGTACACGAAACACAGAGAGATGCAGCAAAGGCTATCAAGGCCATAAATCGGTTTTTGGCTTTGTGAATGAAACTTTTACAAATGTGAACTCCTCGTGGTTTAACGGCTACTAATGTGAAATGTAAAAACAGCCATTGTGTGGCCGCGTTCAGTGTGTTTTTGTCATGGTGGTGCAATGGGAGTGCTCTTACTTCCCAACAAAAAGGCCCTTTGTTTAAAGCCACCCATTACCCAAACTACTTGTGCGTCTGAAGTTGCGCCAGGCGGCGCATCTGTCATAAAACCTGTGTGAAATCAATGTGTAAATCCATGAAGGATCTGCTGTGGCAAAGCTGAGCTGAAATCGGAGATGTCAAAACAAAAATCATACACTGTGGCTCATGCACACACACACACACACACACATATATATATGCTGGCACGCAATCTTGCATGCCAATGAATAAACTCAGTGCAAACTGTTGTAAACTGCGCATAAACTGTGCATAAAGTGTGCGAGGCCCTGTGCGCAATGACATGCATTGATACACAGTGACATGCAGTGTTTGTGAATAGGTTGTGGAATGTTCACGACTAATTCACGCACGTGGCACGAAATTTATGCACACAGCCTGACACACTTTACGCACAGTTTACGAGGAGTTTACTCACTGGCATGCAAGATTATGTGCCAGGGTGAGGATCAAATTCGTGCAAGTGTTAAGGTGGCTTTAGCCTTTACATAAAGGATTCATAACATGACATTACCAATACAATCAAAATTTGTGTTGTCTAGAAAAAAATTAATAAAAAGTTCCCCTAAAGAGTAATTTTCAAGTTTCAATTTCAAACCTGCGTATACCTGAGCTTTACACAAGAGCGGAAGTAAGCTTTCAATTCAGGTCAATTTATTTTCATTTATATAGCGCCAAATCACAACAGAGTTGCCTCAAGGCACTTCACACAAGTAAGGTCTAACCTTACTAAGCCCCAGAGCAGCAGTGGTAAGGAAAAACTCCCTCTGAGGAAGAAACCTCAAGCAGACCAGACTCAAAGGGGGTGACCCTCTGCTTGGGCCATGATACAGAAACTACTCCAGAACCAGAACTATTACACTCTATTCAAAAGCATGAGTTTTTGAATAGAGTTTTCATGCATGCGAGCATGCACACCCTCCTGCAGAAGGCGTTAAAAAGAAAAGAAAATATTCCTTATGGAATCCCCCCCCCCCCCCCCCCCCCAGATAAAGATGTTCTCTTCATTAAAATAAGCTGTAATTATACAAGACATTTTTAAAATAAACTGACACTAGCGTGTTGTCCGTGGATCCAGATTGACCCAAAATACATAAGCATACAAAACAGCAAATGTCAGCTCTCCCCAGTTTCTCCATGATCAAAGTTACAAACACACACAGACGGACAAAGGCCACTTGACTTTTAAGATATAGATGATTTACCGCCCCCTGATGGAATGGCATGTGTGTCTAGAATGTAATTATCAATGTACATTGTTGACTGCTGTTACCTAATATTCCTGATTTCTCAAAAAATATTAGTCCTATCAACTTTCCATTTTGGCAGCATTCATCCTTGTCCCAAAATACATAAGCACACCAAAGGGCAAATGTCAGCTCTCTCCAGTTTCTCCGTAATCAAAGGCTATAATACTTAGATTTCAGGCAAAACTAAATTTTGTCAGTCTAGTGAAATTTGGGTGGCCCTCTAGCTTTAAATTCATTTTTGTCCTAAGTAAAAAGCTGAACCCAAAAGCATCTAAAAACACGGCCCAGCTTGAAAAATCCCAGACTGCCCCTTTAAAAGAGGTTTGTTCTCAACAATCGACAGCATGTTCAGTACACGGCTAATCAAAGTTTTGACTCTAAAATGACGGTGTGGCATAGCCACGGTGCGGCATAGCCACGATGTGCCTTTTTCTTTTTCCCCCAGTTTGTCAAGAATACTAACGATAGCTTTTCTACCTTGTTGGGGAACACAGTGATATAAGGCACACAGCTGGTCGGAGGACAAAGCAGAAAAGAGAATTTGTATTTCTTTGTATGACCGAGAGCAGGTCCCTGTGGAACAAAGACACGGGAGGTGAGGGAGAAACAGGAAGAGATGTTGAGAAAAAGAGGCTGAGGATGGAACAGAAAGAGAGAAAGGAAGGAGGAGATGGTTTGGGTGGGTGTGGGTGTCCAGGGCACCTTGACCCACCTGGACAAACAATAGCGGTGAGATGAGAGTGTGGCTGAAGGGTCCTCCCTGTCCCGAAAGCACACAGCTGTCGGTGAGGCTCGCCGGAACATCAAAACGGCCCCAGTCGAGTTCAGGTGTTGCACTTTCAGAGGCAACGGCCAATTTTGGAACAAGAGCCTTGGTTACCATAGAGACGGCCACAACACAGCGCTTCTATTAACGCCGGTGAGAAATAATGAGGAATAATGCTCCCCATTTATTCTGAGAAAACCAACAGATTAAAAAAAAGCTTGTATACACCTTTAAAGGATGCCTTTAAAAGGTATCTCTGATGTTAAATACATTTGGAGCGCCGCGCTGAAAACAGCTCCGGCTCAAGGTTGGATTTGTAGAATATGTTAATGCTGCTTTCACTGAGCCTTGAGTTTTGCTCAGGGTGGAATAACCCATTCACGTCAGCTTCAGTTGCTCTCGATTAGTGTGATAAGTAAAAGTAGAAAGCGTGCCTCAGCGACAGGTATGTGTGCTGATAAAAGATAAAAGCCCTGCTGGTAATACCATCATAAAAGGAATGGGGGGGGGGGGGGGGTGTAATTCCCTTTAGCTGGATACAAGGACGACAACACTGGCTTTGTTTGAAGACAAGCCGTCTCTGTGATGATATTACCAGAATTACCAGCGCCCCTATATTTTGAGTGCTACTCTTTTAAAGGAGACCTGCATTGAAAAAAATGCAGTCAGATTTTTTGAACAAAAAATGACTTACATTTACACATGAGATCCTTCTGAAATCTGCAAGCCCAGATCTGTCATTCAATGGAGAAATCTTCATTTGAAAATGACAAATTTACAGCTAACATTTAGCCCTCCGCAAATTGTCCCTCTCATCATGGACGCTGCCGAGACGTCACGGACAAGACCCTCTCCCAGCATGCATTGCGCCAATTGTAATTTGTGGATTTACGTCAGTTTTCATCTGCACCTTTTTCTTGTCTTATACGGAAGGATCTACTTTTTTAAAACTTCATATTGTCTTGCGGCACGTTTGGTGAGTACACATTTCTTTTATTTGTGCTTGAAAATTATTTTTGTGGACTTTTTCATACGCCCGTTTGATTGAGTGGTGTCGCATTGAAAATCTACTGTCTTTCACCTCCGGTGTACCGTCGTGGGCTACGTAGGCGAGACCCGCAAAGAATTCAAGTCATTAAAATTATATAAACCTCTCTCAGCGGCCACGGAGCTCTGCGGCTCCGATTACCGAGACGTGTGGCGCTGCGGATTTTGCAGCAAGAAGTCTGTCCTTGCGAGCAACAGGTGTCACCGCGCGCACTGCATTAAAACGGCGAGCGTAATCTCTGGACTTGTGCCAAGTTGGCTGCAACTCCATTCAGTAGACAGAGGTGGTGCTGGCTGCACAGCAGACACGGGGGTGTGAGTGCCGCGGCAGCATTTAACGAGCGCATGCACTCGGTAAGCGTATCGGGGGCAGTGAGAGCGAGGCGTCGGGGAATAATGTCACCTGCTGTCAATGCCGCCGCTGATCTGATCCCCGGATCTGAGCAAGCAGAGCTGTATCTCACATTCATTGCAGCTTACTTTTGGATGTTGAAACCAGGATGTGTATAACAGTAACATTACTAGGAGATAAAATCAATTTCAATGCGGGATCGGACTGAAGGCGGGAACGCGTCGTCTTGTCACCAACGTCATGGAAATGATACGGATGTACAAACTGTTTTCACAGAGGGCTAAATGTTAGCTGCAAATTTGTCATTTTTAAACGAATATTGCTGAATTACAAATTTGGGCTTACAGATTTACTTTACTGCATTCACAAGGGTCTTATAAATACATATCAGCTATTTCTTTTCTGAAATCTGACCACATTTATTTCAATGCAGGTCTACTTTAATGATAATGAATAATGACAAACAAAAGCCTAAAGTTATTAAGCAACAATAAAACACAATGCTTTCAGAAAGTGAAATAAAAATATTTAAATAAAATATATGCCGGATGCAGTTATTGGCTGATGACTTTACAGTAAATCATCACTTTTACAGCTAGTTTTCTTTAGACAAGCCAGGGGATGGATACATATACATTTACAACTTGCTGAATATGTCTTGGAATTCATTTGCTTCAATTTTTAAGACATACATTCTTACATGAAATTCCTTCTCTCTACAATTTTAGTTTATGAAAGCATCTTTTGTTGTTTCTGTTCAGTAACTTCTCACGCCCTGTGATCGCTGGGATAGGCTCCACCCCCACCCACCCCTGGGGCCCTTGATTGGCGTAAGTGGATATTAAAAATGAACAATGACTGTTCAATAATTTTGGAATTTTTAAAAAATACACTATGATACAGATTCTTTATTTGTCAGTATAACTAGTACAATGAAGGGTAAGGTACAAGCCTTTCAGTGTAAATATAAACCTGAGTAAACAACACGCAGACTTAAAAGGTCTGGAGAAGAAAAGAAAAATAAACATAACTTTAACAGAATGACAGAGGTATGTCCTAAGCGTAAATTAAAAAAGAAAAAAAATGTAAGAAAGAGTGCATATAAAAAAACGATAAATGTATGTACAAAACTGTGGATATGATTTGACAAAATTGGTTAATTTGTATTGTATTTATGTCTCAACACATTTTAAGTAATGCATTTAAATTATAGTGTGCCAGTAGCTCTGACCTGGACAGCACTGACCGAGCTGGAAAAAACGACAAAGTGGTTTTGTCACTTGTGTTGTGAACACAGTGACATTGAGTTAGCTTGCTGCTAACCAGTCACAGATTTTAAGGCAGTTTGCCAACCGTTTCTCACCCTATTAAAACCTTAAACCCTACACCATTAAAAAAAGAACCTCACTAAAATGAGAATTTACAAGAAATGCTTGTAAAATCACAAATACACACAAAAGCATATCTTAAAATACGTGCACTCTTTTTCTGCAGACTTGCACACTAAGGGTGTATTATACCTGAAAATCTGGAATAAATGGCGCATCAAAGTTCAAGTTTTTATGTGTTTGGTCCAGTTAGTTTGGTTTCACAATGCAAATTTGGGTTCGCATGAATGTTCCACTGGATACCTGCTTCCTGATTATTGTCAGTTTGTCAGTTAGTTCCCTTTGAATGGAGAAAAATGAACAGATTGATTTTGTTGCAACTGCTCTGGTATTAATATGGTATTTTTTACCAAGATCAGATCACTTTTAATAACTTTATCTCTTGCTCTTCCCAAGTCCTCCACAGTTCATCATTGCTACTTTTGTTTCTTTACTTCTTTTGTGACTGTCTAACGGACTGTTACTATTTTCATTTCTTTTCTTCTTCTCCTGCACTCTAAAAAATGAACCGGTGTCTCAATGATAAAAAGTGATGTAACAATTTGCAGTGATTTTTTAAAAGTTATTTCAACTTAACTAGAGAAGTCTTCTGGCATTAACTCAGTTGAAAGTTGAAATAACTAAGTTGAAATAACTTTTAAAAAATCTATGCAAATTGTTACATCCATTTTTCTCATTGAGACAGCAGTTCCTTTTTTAGAGTGTGTCTAAGGGATTGTTATTACACCTTTCTTCTCTTCTTCTGGTAATGGATTGTTACTTCTTTCATTTCTTTTTTCTTTCTACTTTTGTTACTACTTCCTTTTCTTTTCTTCTTGTAACTATTTCAAAAGTCCGAACCATCAAAAAAAGTGTTTTCACACTACAAAAAAAAAAAAAAAAAAAAAAAACCAGACCATGGTTCAGTTTTACCAACTCTTTTGGTTGGACCAAATTTTGGTCCTTTCTTTCAGATTGTGGATTTATTCATTATTACATTAACAAAGTATACAACATACAATAACATTAAAATAAATGACTAATCCAAGCAAGCAGCACGGTGGCTTAGTGGTTAGCACTGTTTGCCCCACAGCAAGAAGGTTATGGGATCTCTTCCCACCTTGTGCCTTTCTGTGTGGAGTTTGCATGTTCTTCCCATTTGCTTGGGCATATGGAGTGCTCCAGACATGCAGAGTAGGTGAAGTGAAAACTTGACCGTAGGTGTGCATGTGGGTGTGAATGTGGCCCTGCGACGGACTGGTGTCTTGTCCCCATGACCCTTAACTAGAGTAAGCGGGTATAGAAAATGATAGGGATGTGAATCGTACAATAACTCCCGATTCAATTCGATTTCAATTCTTGGGGTGACGATTCGATTCAGAATCGATTTTCGATTCAAAGAGCTCTGAGAAATAGTTATATTACTTAAAAAATGTTTAAGAAAATGCAGCTTTACAAGGTTAATTAAGTGATTCTAAAGATGTAAATTTACATATCTGCTTTGCTCGTTCGGAGTTGACTGGCAGTTTAGCGAAGCGCTGGTCAGTAGTCGGCAGAGACCGCTGCTCCCCTCTTTTAGTTCCGCGTGATGACGTAGCATGTGGGCTTGCGGATGTGAAGTGTTTCCGAAGTACTTAACTTTCATTTTGCAGATTTTGCACACTGCATAAGTCATGTCAAGCTCCTTCTTACGCAGCAAATAATAAAATCCAAAATGCGCCCAAACATTTGCCTTCAGCAAAGACGGTGCTGGCTGAATTAGCTCTTCATGCGCCATGCTAAGCTGCAGCTCACAAATGTTTAAAGCATGCCGGTACCCCCCGCCCCTCGCGGAGACGCTGTAGTACGGAAGCCGTTGCCTGACAAACAGTACACGCAGCGAGTAGGCAAGGAAATGTTTAATAAAATGTTTTTTAAAAATTGATTCAAAATTGACATTTTGGATCGATTCAGAATCGGAATAAATAAGAATCGCGATTCAGACGTGAATCGATTTTTTCTGACACCCCTAGAAAATGGATGGACTAACACAAGAAAGTGCACTTATTTCCATTGCAGTCCATGAAGGTACGGCCCAAACAAGCTAGGTGTGATGGCACCATTTGAAGTTCAGGTGGGCCTAACAGAGAACAATGTTTTGATGGGTTGTGCGGTGTTTATTTAACTGGAAGATGTTAAAGAAAGTTTAAAAAAAATTTTTTTGACTGCACCCCTTGATACAGATCCACTCCAAAATGTAATAGGTTCTTTCATGGCCTGTGCTCCACCCTTCCACCAAGTTTCATGAACATTAAAACATAACCCTTTAAATTGCATTATTTTTATTGTATTTCTGCTATTACTTGTTTTGATTATCTTCAATCTCACAGAAACTTGTATTTTTTAAAATGTTTCTTCTGGGGGCAGATACACAGCATCTTAATACTCTTTGGTGCCTCCCAACTTGTGCACTCAATAACCAGCTCAAGTCCACAGACAATCCGACACGTCACGCTCATAAAACACTCGGATTAATCTTCAAAGCACACAGGCCACGGAGACATGCAGAAAACTTCATTAGTCTTCTTCTTTGGGAAGGGGGTGGGGGCAAATTTAGGAATGCAGTTGCTTGAATTTAGCAATAAAATCCAGACGTTCTTTTAAACCTTGTGGCAGTAATGATGTCTAAAGCCAAAGGTTTACCCAGACAGACTAAAACACCCTCGGAAACTGCCACATTTCTAATGCTAACCCTTTTAATATTTAACCAGGATCCAATACAGGAGAAATTATTTTTCCAAACAAATTACGCCTCGGGTTGAAACCACTGCAATCTGATCCACCGCGGCGATACATTCTCTGTCACAAGGCGCTATTAGTCATTTTAAATAATTTATCAAGCTTGGGTGAAGCAGGATTTCAAAGCAGTTTTATAATGCCTACTTTTTCAATGTCTTCAGTGGCGTGGCTTTTATATATATATATATATATATATATATATATATATATATATATATATATATATATATATATATGCAAACATTTTTTTAGAGCTACTTTTTTGGTTCATCCTCACAAAACCAGATGTCCATACAATTCACTGAAACTCAAGGGCAATAAAGGAACAATGACAGGGACAAACATTATGTGGTAAAGTTAAGCAAATCTTTATTTTGACATGTGGTCACAGACGCGGTGCAAAGTTTCCCTTCAGGCGGCGGCATGATGCCAAACGGATTAGCAACAAATCAGTTGTCTCGATAAATTTCATGTCAGAAAGTTCTTTATTTTGTGTACTGCAAACTGCTTAAATTCATCAAATAGTCATTCACCCAAAGACAGAAATAAAAAATTTCCATTGATTTACTGGACAATAAATAGTTTCTCCAAAGCTCACAGCATAAAGATACCTTGTGTTCATACTGAAGAGTGAATGATTTTATAGTCAAAAAGACCATTGTTTTCTAATATTTTAGAAACATCATCTTAAATGTGTGACATGTGTGCACACACCCAGTTTGAGCAACGGAGCTTCTACAAATTTATCTGAGGTAAGTGAGTAATCTAAAAAAAAAACATGGCATTAGTGCACCCACTGAAGTTTTATCAGCTAACGTTAGCTTAGTCTTTTAGCTTTTAGCTGAAAAATCACTCTCGAGCTTTATATTTGTAAATTGTTCTATTTTTACCAAATAAAGCTACACAATTTTTAATTGTTACTGCTGTGACGACAAGAAAAGCCTCAACTTTATATTTTTTTTAACTATCTAGTAATCCAACCTTAAAGATAACAGAACAGCACTGTTTCATGTTTCTTTATATTTTAAAAAACATATTTCTTCACTTGTCCTACATCAGGAACATTTCAAAATTTGCTGTGCAGATGTTAGAAATTAGAAAGGTCTTATCTCAGAGTGATGCTGAAAAACTAATTCATGCATTTATTTCCTCTAGGCTGGACTATTGTAATTCATTATTATCAGGTTGTCCTAAAAGTTCCCTGAAAAGCCTTCAGTTAATTCAATATGCTGCAGCTAGAGTACTGACAGGGACTAGAAGGAGAGAGCATATCTCACCCATATTGGCCTCTCTTCATTGGCTTCTTGTTAATTCTAGAATAGAATTTAAAATTCTTTTTCTTACTTATAAGGTTTTGAATAATCAGGTCCCATCTTATCTTAAGGACCTCATAGTACCATATCACCCCAATAGAGCACTTCGCTCTCAGACTGCAGGCTTACTTGTAGTTCCTAGGGTTTGTAAGAGTAGAATGGGAGGCAGAGCCTTCAGCTTTCAAGGCTCCTCTCCTGTGGAACCAGCTCCCAATTCGGATCAGGGAGACAGACACCCTCTCTACTTTTAAGATTAGGCTTAAAACTTTCCTTTTTTGCTAAAGCTTATAGTTAGGGCTGGATCAGGTGACCCTGAATCATCCCTTAGTTATGCTGCTATAGACTTAGACTGCTGGGGGGTTTCCCATGATGCACCCAGTGTTGCTTTCTCTTTTTGCTCTGTATGCACTGCTCTGCATTTAATCATTAGTGATTGATCTCTGCTCTCTTCTACAGCATGTCTTTTTCCTGATTCTCTCCCCTCAGCCCCAACCAGTCCCAGCAGAAGACTGCCCCTCCCTGAGCCTGGTTCTGCTGGAGGTTTCTTCCTGTTAAAAGGGACTTTTTCCTTGCCACTGTCGCCAAGTGCTTGATCACAGGGGGTCGTTTTGACCGTTGGGGCTTTTCTGTAATTATTGTATGGCTTTTGCCTTACAATATAAAGCGCCTTGGGGCAACTGTTTCTTGTGATTTGGTGCTATATAAATAAAATTGATTTGATTTGATGTTGTGAATACAGATGCACTTCAAAAACCTCCAGTGATGGAGCTGAACACCAAAAGTTGAAGTTCAGAAGGAAGAATTGTTACATCATCTTCTAGTGTGTTTATATTTTTTATATTATTTACGGTGTAGTTTTTTTCCTGGTTGAAATACAGATATGAATGAATGGATCTACCAGACTTAAAAATGTACACATTACTTTTTTATGATTTTATTTGTCTAAAAACAAATGTCCAAGGTTCATTATAATTTAATCAAGAAATCACCTCATGTGAAACAACAACAGATAAGTTATTGTTTTAATTTACAGATGAACAAAGATTTCTAAAGAATCTTTTTTTTTACTTAAAAATATTTTAATTACAAGTTTTCTATTGTAAGAAAAGTAAAAAAAACTTCCAAATGTACAGTAATCAAAAAATAATTCTGAGGTTAAAAAAATTGTAAGGGTTATAAAGAAATAATGCACTGTCTTTCCAAATATTTCGTTATATTGGAGCCATACTTCAGCTATGAAAATCTGTTCAGTGGCCAAAAACAAACAGTTTACGTGCCTTTTGTGCTTCATACAATAATATTAACTAGCTTGGTAGCGTCTGCTCACTAACACAGTGTTTGCGTTATAAATAAATAATGCGCTGGGTTTTCAAATTTCCAATTAGATTGCAGGTTTAGTTCAACTATGATCGTCTATTCAATAGCCATAAGAAACAGTTTACTCACATTTTATGCCTTGTGCAATAACAGAAATTAGATAGTTAACTTCTGCTCGCTAATACGGTGTTTGTATTATAAATAAATAATGTGCTGATTAAATTAATTTTGCTTCTTGTTGCATGAAGTGGTAACATTATGTTTGCCAATTATAGACCAGACAGACTTATATATGTTTTTCCTCTTCATGGTGCATTTTATGGACAGGCGTGATGAAGACTCCAGTGTGATTTATAATCCATTCTTCTTTTTTGTCTTTCGGCTGTTCCCGTTAGGGGTCGCCACAGCAGATCAATCGTTTCCATCTCACCCTGTCCTCTGTATCTTCCTCTGTCATACCAACCACCTGCATGTCCTGTCTCAGCACATCCATGAACCTGGATGGCTCCATCCTCAGCATCCTTCTCCCTATATACCCTGGGTCCCTCCTCTGCACATGTCCAAACCATCTCAATCTCGCCTCTCTGACTTTGTCTCAAACCGTCCCACCTGAGCTGTCCATCTGATATGTTCATTCCTAATCTTATCCATTCTTGTCACTCCCAAAGAGAATCTCAACATCTTCAGCTCTGCCACCTCCAGCGCTGCCTCCTGTCTTTTTGTTAGTGCCACTGTCTCTAAACCATACAACATAGCTGGTCTCACTACTGTTTTGTAAACTTTCCCCTCCACTCTTGCTGATATTCTTCGGTCACAAATCACTCCTGCCACCTTTCTCCACCCACCCCACCTGGCTGCACTCTCTTCTTCACCTCTCTACCACACTCTCCATTACTTTGAACAGTTGACCCCAAATATTTAAACTCATCTACTTTCACCACTTCTACTCCTTGTAACTGCACTATTCCACTGGGCTCCCTCTCATTCACACACATGTACTCAGTCTTGCTTCTACTGACTTTCATTCCCCTTCTCTCCAAAGCATATCTCCACTTCTCCAGACTAGACTCAACTTGCTCTCTACGCTCACTACAGATCACAATGTCATCTGCAAACATCATAGTCCATGGGGACTCCTGTCTGATCTCATCTGTCAACCTGTCCATCACCACTGCAAACAAGAAAGGACTCAGAGCTGATCCTTGGTGTAATCCCACCTCCATCTTGAATGAGTCTGTCATTCCGACTGCACATCTCACCGCTGTCACACTATTCTTGTACATGTCCTGCACTACCCTAACATACTTCTCTGCCACTCCAGACTTCCTCATACAATGCCACAACTCTTCTCTTGGCACCCTTCATAAGCTTTTTCTAAGTCCACAAACACACAATGTAACTCTTTCTGTCCTTCTCTGTACTTTTCCAACAGTATTCTCAGAGCAAACATTGCATCTGTAGTGCTCTTTCTCGGCATGAAACCATATTGCTGCTCACAGATCTTCACCTGTTTTCTAAGCCTAGCTTCTACTACGCTTTCCCATAACTTCATGCCGTGGCTGATCAGCTTTATGCCTCTGTAGTTACTGCAGCTCTGCACATCACCCTTGTTCTTGAAAATAGGAACCAGCACACTTCGTCTCCACTCCTCAGGCATCCTCTCACTTTTCAAGATTTTATTAAACAATCTGGTTAGAAACTCTACTGCCATCTCTCCTAGACATTTCCATGCCTCCACTGGAATGTCATCTGGACCAACTGCCTTTCCACTCTTCATCCTCTTCATAGCAGCCCTCACTTCTTCCTTGCTAATCTCTTTTACTTCCTGATTTACTCTCACCACATCATCCAGCCTTTTCTCTCGCTCATTTTCTTTATTCATCAACTCTTCAAAATATTCCCTCCACCTTCTCAGCACACACTCCTCACTTGTCAGCACATTACCATGTTCATCTTTTACCACCCTAACCTGCTGCACATCCTTTCCAGCTCTGTCCCTTTGTCTGGCCAATCGGTACAAGTCCTTTTCTCCTTCCTTACTATTCAACTTCTTGTACAGCTCACAATATGCCTTTTCCTTTGCTTTTGCCACTTCTCGCCTTACGCCGCATCTCCTTGTACTCCTGTCTACTTTCTTCATCTCTCCGACTATCCCAAAACTTTGTCGCCAACCTCTTTCTCCTTATGCTTTCCTGGACCTCTTCATTCCACCACCAAGTCTCCCTGTCTTCCTTCCACTGTCCAGATGTCATACCCAGTACTGCCCTAGCTGTCTCCCTCACCACATCTGCAGTACTTTTCCAGTTGTCCAAAATTGTTTCCCCTCCAACTAGTACTTCTCTCACCTGCTCGCTAAATTTCACACAACAGTCTTCCTCCTTCAGCTTCCACCATCTGATCCTTTGTTGAGCTCTCACTCTCTTCTTCTACTTTACCTCTAAAGTCATCCTACAAACAACCATCCTATGCTCTCTAGTGACACTCTCTCCTGCTACCACCTTACAGTCATTACAGTGATTTCTTTTAGCTTGCATCTCCTATAAAGAATGTAGTCCACCTGTGTGCACCTTCCTCCACTCTTATATGTTACCCTGTGCTCCTCCCTTTTCTTAAAGTAGGTATTCACCACAGCCATTTCCATCCTTTTTGCAAAATCAACTACCATCTGTCCTTCCCCATTCCTATCCTTGATACCATATCTACCCATTACTTCCTCATCACCTCTGTTCCCTTCACCAACATGCCCATTGAAGTCTGCTCCTATCACCACGCTTTCATGCTTGGGCACACTCTCCACCACCTCATCTAACACACTCCAGAAATCTTCTTTCTCCTTCATCTCACAACCTACCTGTGGGGCATATGCACTGATGATATTCATCATCACCCCTTCAATTTCCAACTTCACATTCATCACCCTGTCAGACACTCGCTTAACCTCCAACACACTTTTAACATACTCTTCCTTTAAAATGACCCCAACACCATTTCTCTTCCTGTCCTCACCATGGTACAACAACTTGTACCCACCGCCGATGCTCCTGCTCTTACTTCCCTTCCACTTGATCTCTTGCACACACAATATGTCTACCTTTCTCCTCTCCATCATATCAGCCAGCTCTCTCCCTTTACCAGTCATACTACCAACATTCAAAGTCCCCACTCTCATTTCCACCCTTCTAGTTTTCTTCTTCTCCCGCTGTTCGTGGTAATGTTTTCCTCCTCTTCTTCGTCGTCTTCGCCCAGCAGTAGCCAAATTTCCACCCGCAGCCTGTTGGGCAATAGCACCGGTGGCGGACGTTGTTAACCCGGGCCGCGACCGATCCGGTATGGGAATTCGATTCTGAGTCTGCATAGTTGGGTTGGCTTGTTTTACGCCGGATGCCCTTCCTGACACAACCCTCCTCATTTATCCGGCTTGGGACCGGCACTCAGAATGTACTGGCTGCACACCCCATGTGGCTGAGTTGTGATTTATAATCCATAAGATATGGTAGTAGCAGGGCAGATAAAAATAAAAAACTTGTTCATATTGTCAATCAAGAACAAATTTTCACATTTTTTTACCTGCCAGGCCACTAATTCCTAAAAGTTTAATATGCCCGTTATTCATGCCATGACTTTTACCTTTTACTTATTACGAAAAGGTAAAGGTTTGTTCTGTTTGTTTATTCTGTTTGTTAATTAAAGAGGCCAAGTCTAAAGATGTTGGCATCAATTTATGTTTTGGACCCTTCGTAATCATCTGCACCACAATATCACTATGAACTAGTGTTGTTCATTCGGCTGCTCCCGTTTTGTTCGGGGTCTCTACAGCAGACACAGCCAGATCCACATTGGTATCAGGCACAAGTTTTACGCCGGATGCCCTTCCTGACGCAACTCCAGTGTAACCTGGAGAAATGCACATAACCGCTGGTGTTCCAAAGAGGTCTCCCATGCAAGTACTAACCAGGTCCCACACTGCTTAGCTTCTGAGATCTGATGGGATCAGACATACACAGAGCAGACCGGCTGCTAGAAACTATGCGAGTAAACAAGATAATGTCAATAATTATAAGTTATTACTCATATTCCCTGCATCACTTTATTTGATTATTATCACGTAGGAGCAACATATGTTTGTGTCCTTGTCTAAAGTTTAACAGCTTAAACGTTTTGCATTAATAACTGGAATCCAAAAGTCACGGAGCTCTATGACTGACTGCTGCTGAAAATAGCCTGGGTGCTAAGAACAGAACCTTATTTAGTTCTTCAATCTGTAATAAAAAAACAAACATTTTACACAGTAGGGCTGTCATAGTGAATATGAGTTATGTTTAACTGAGCTGTCCAACATCTATCAGACACAACCAACACGTTTAAAGTGTGGGAGCGCTAAGGCATGAAAGCAGCTGGTAAAATGTTAAAACGATGTTTAGATGAAAGTTGAGCTCTCTTGTGGAGACGGGGTGATGCTAAATGCAGAGATACGATGGCCATCAAAGCCACTTTTCCTCTCATTCTGCAGGGGATCGCAGCGGGTTGGCTAAGAGCTCCACCCACTATCCTGACACAAATTAGCCTCGTGCACATGTGCAAATTCGAAGGCAACAGAAGCATTGTGTTTTGGTGTGCAGAAAAGTTCACGGGAGCGTGCGCGGCCTCTGCACACAAAGCATTCTTTGCCACAGTGGCAGTCGCTTCACGTTCACACAGCCAGCATGAAGCTGAATGCAGGTCCCTGCCGGGCCTCCCCCAATCCCCCCACAATCCTCACCCCTGCTGGATGGCTGGATGTCTGTCTCTTTTTTGTCTCAGTTCTGGTATCCTGTGTTCCTTTTCCAACAGTCTGGGATACATGAGACTCAAAGGTGAAACACCGTGACACAACCTGCCGATCAGAGCATCAATGGCTTTTCCGTACATCCCGAATACGTTGTTTAAGCTTCCCAGGATCATGTGTTGCAGGTTTGAGGCGGTGACTCTTCAAGTACAAACAGGTCCACTGGTCAGTGCAAGCTGTATGGCTCATCTCGACTCAGCTGACATGTGCCATGCTGGACCTGTATATAAATGTCTGATGTGCACTCTGTGCCATTATGTTATGTTATGCCATTATCTGTCGGCCCCGTCGTATACGACGGCGGAATACAAGTTTTATTAAATGATACACCGTTTTTTTAATTATATTAGATACAAACGTACTTTTTTGCTGAAAAGTACACTCCACGGACTTTCGATCCAGCACTCCACCATGCTTGTAGTCCTTGTAGAAGCTGTGTGATGACGTGCACAATGTGAGTGTCCAGTCGGAATTGGTTCACCGTCACATGGTTTTCCAATATCCAATCGTAGGGCAGAGCAGTCTCACATGGTGGACCAAAGATTGTTACTAGAAGTGATGTGTTACTCTTTGGCATGTGAATGCTGTTTGAATAGACCTCTGGCTATTGGCTCCAATGTGTAAATGCGCACCGTTACACATATGAATGGAAGTGATCAGTGTAAGAGGGCCTCATACAACCTCACGTGGTGGACCAGTGTCAGTAGAAGAGATGATTTACTATATTGAAAATAAATATAGTAGTAAATATAGTGAATATTGTTGAATAAGCCTCTCTCGCTCTCACCCGTAAAGTGTTGTTTACGCATATGAATGGGGGGGGGGGGGTGGTGTGTGTGTGAACATGGCCTCAAACTGTGTAGATGGGTTGTTCACAGTGCAGGAACACAGTCCAAGACGGAACGTAAACTCCATGGAAGTGCAAAGTTTGTGATGTAGGCCTTTGTGTAATAGCAGATAGAAATTGCTCTGAGATGTGACATGAAGACCAACAAAGCGCATAGACCATTTTGTATATATTGTTCAAAATGTGCATTTGTGTTTATTGCTAGAACCTTTATTTTGTACATTATTTTGTACAAGATCCCAAACTACCTTTATAAAGTGTCAAAACAGTTTTTTTATTATAGTTTGCTGTGTATTTTGAATAAATGTGTGTGAAAATAATTTGCCGCTTTATTTTTTCCTTTCTTATTTCTGATTGTAAACCTTTATTACACTTATAAAACACCACAATAACCTATATATTCTGAAAGTACAGGTTGTCCTGAAAAAAGAGACATATTACTTGATTGTGGGATGCAGGGTGAGCTTTTAACAGCAATAATAAAACATTTATGCCAGATGAGTGAACTGTCCAAAAAATGCCCTCGGACGCCAGAAGGTTAAGTGGAACTCTGATTTACAACCACATTGCAATCAGAAGACAGCTTTAGGTCTTTACTGTGAAAGGACTGACCATTACAGGTTTAGCTAATCCCAGCAACCATAAATTCTGCAAAGACTTTTTCCTGATAAAATGCAACTGTGCCTGTGACCTTGACTATTAAAAATATTTCTCAAAATCAAGTCACGTTGTCCTTGCATAAACCTCAATCGTTCAACTACGTCTGGTCCAAATTTGATGAAAACTTTGAGTGATTTTGTTCACACAAAAACTGACACATGGGACTGAAAATGATGCTGTTACCGTCGTGTGGAAAAAATAAAACCAAAACAAGAGCAATTGGAGATTTCTGACGTCTGCCAATCTGGATCCGGACCACCGTCACAGTTTCAGTGGAGTTTTCCATGCCCTAATATCTATCTGTGGTGCAAATTTGGTCAGAATCCATGAAGTAGTTTTGATGTAATCTTGCTAACAGACAGACAAATAAATAAATAAATAAAAAATAAATAAATGCCGATGATTTTATGACGTCCTTGGAGGGCGTCATAAAAAGTAAGTTGCCCATAAGTTAACTTCTCAAATGAATTTCAGTCAAGATCTTTCCACACATTTGAGCAGCTTTTCTTGCCATCTAGCGGGCAACATGAGCGTTTCAGGGCTTCTGGTATCTTTCCTACTTGTGAAACCCAAAAAACGCAGTAAAAAAGGCATTCCTAAATGTCAGACATGTTTGATTTTGTTTGGTACACAGATATTTGACATCAAAGTATGAATATATACAAACTTCAGTTTTGAAAGTTTTATGGTTATTGAGCTTTAAGATATGAAAGTTTGCTGCGGAAGGACGTAATTTCTCATGACAAGCACAACTTAAGAGTTGTGAATAAGATCCAGAATCAGCATCCTGACTCTGGGTAACACTGAACTTTAACATTCCTTGAAGGTGGATCGGTCCATCAAACGTGGCTTTGACTGGTTCTGTAACAGAACATCAGTCTGCCTCAGATTCTCGTACTCTTGCACACTTTCATGACAACTGTGTGCGTAAAGACTGCATTTCAATGTCTGAACTCTCATTTCTTCTGTACTGCAAAGACATTCAGAAGGTCCTGCAGTGATGAAAGACCTTCTTATTCCAACTCAGGTGCCAGTTACTCATCAGAGTGGCTCATCATTTTTTGTTTTTCTGTTTCTGTCAGTCAAACTGCCTCTCACATGCTCACCAACACCAAAATAAACACAAGATTTTTTTTCCCACATCCTCACTGGAGATTCTTCACAGCTACCTTGTCCTCCTTTAAAGCCACAGTGTGTAGGATTTAGTGCCAACTAGTGGTGAGGGTGCATTATGCCTTTGCCAGTCAGGATTTTGTTTCCCTTCACGTTTTGACTTCACGCTGTTTTGCCTTCTCTTATGAGCAATAACTCCATTTGTCAAAAAATTAGGGTTCTCCAACTTGTTAGCCTGCATTAGCAACGAGTAGACAGCAAACAGGAATAAACCACTGATTCCACTTCTTTTTCTCTTCAGTCTTCTAGCTGCACTGCAAAATGTGAAAGGCGGAAAAAAGTATGTCCCTTTTAAGCTAATGTATCAACATGGCAGTGCAACATGGCGGCCTCCACGAGGGGGCCTGTGTCTGTATTGTATATTTCTAATCTTGAAAAAACCTCGACTGATTGTTGCAGGTAAATAAATATATACAAATCAACAGATTGCTATGAATGGTATGCTCCATTTCAGCTTAAAAACACCTTTCAATCCTACACACTGTAGCTTTAATTTTGACCAGTCATATTGTTTCCTCACTGTGGCAGCCGTCTATGTGTTTTCAGAAACAGAAAGGGTGCACACTGAATTGACTGGCCCCCGCAGACGGTTGCCTTGGATGCCTGCTTTAGCTGTAATTGTTCCTGCGCTCACTGACGGCGTAAAAAACAAGTGTTAATGTTCTGCTTTCCAAAATAAAGATTTCTCTCTTTCGCTCTCTGTCTTTTTATTTTGCAAGCCTGTGCAGCCCTTATCACATATTTTCCACCGTGGTGTTAGCTTTTAAATATTCATGCACGTGAATGGGGGGAGGGGGAGGGGTGCACGGAAGGGAAGGAGAGGTGGGAAGGAGCAGAAAAAGCGTGCAGCGGTCGGGGCAATCCCCAATCCCTGCGGACGTATAGCGCACCTAAAGGAACGGTGGGGAGATCAGCGGAAGGCCTCATGATTTATTTAGACCCGGGGCACCTGTGCCAGTCAGCCGCTGAAGGCAGCCGTCATCCTGCCAGACGGCTTGTGCTTGAAATCAGAAAAGAAAGAGAAATCTGTGGCATGCAAAAAAAAAAAAAGAAAGTAATTAATTAATATCTGACTAGCGGTGTGAGGAAGTTCACCTGTCTGGTCAATGATTTTCCTGAAAACATACCTGTTTTCAGAACTGAGCCACATTAACCACCTTCTGTGTTATGATTTTAACCAGCATAAAAACTCCTCACACACTTGCCAGGTCAGGTAGAGTCCTACCATCTGACCGTCATCGAGCTCCGAGGTGTGAGAGAGCCTATACGTCAATTATGTCAAATAAGCCAATCAATATGGAGCAGGAAAGCTGCAGCCTAAGGGATCGGCTCACTTCGTTTTATCAAGGCAGCTTAATTTCCATCAGCTTCATATCAGGGGGCACGTATGGAAATTGCACTGCGAGGGAGAACACAGAGAAGTAGCTGGGATGAAATGATGCAGGAAAACCTGTGTGCATATGGAAACACACATGCATGTGGTTGGAATGCGGGTCAGCAGGTAGGTGCAGCCATCAGCTACGTGGGAAAGCTCATGCATCTCCTTCACATTTTCATGACAGAAATGATGCATGATGATTATTTGCCAAACTGGCTATACGTTCCCTTGCATATGCTTGACTATCGGTAGTTAATTATCTTAGTCGCTACTTGTCTCCTGCTTGCCGGCTGCTCTGTGGAGACACATGGAAGCGCTGCCCAGAGGCAAATTATAAATGAGAAACAGGTTATTAGGATTCTGCCATGCATACTAAGGTGTTATGACTGTCATAAAAAGCACAGTAGTGAACACACGGAGCAGTAATTATCATTTTAGGGGTCTTCATGTTATATCCGAGTTCATGAGTCTCCTCTATGGTTTTGGAATCTGCAGCAGGCACTAACAACATGACAGGAGGACTGAAATTAAAGGTCAAATATAAAACAAACCAAGTAAAAAAATGTCAAAAAGTAGTGGCATGACACCCAGTTAGGCTGAACTTAATTAAAGATCATCTGCATTCGAAATAATCGGCCTCTTCCTGGGTGAGCGAGAGCAGCATTCCAGGTGCTGGCACGGGATGCAAAACATCAACCTCTTGTGTGCCCACCGATTCTGCCCGTTTCAAGAAGCTTCACATAAACAACACCTGCACTATTAACGGCGCCGCCATCATCGACTTGATCTGCTTTTTTTTACTTTTTTTTTGTTGCTCTCTTCAAATTCATCTTTCCTCTGAAGCAACCCGATCCTGGCGTTTATCTCCCATTCTCTCTCTTTCCGTCTGGCACCCACACTTTAACAGGCATGCTTCGCAGAACAGTAACTAATAGCAACCTCATTCATTAAAACTCCCCTTGATGTTTCACACACAGGCAGGGTAAATGTGCTGGAACGCCTGACCTGTCTGTGTGCACCGCTCACGGCAGATAGAGAGACAGATAGACAGGTGGGGTAGAGGCTCGTCTTACACTCTGCCGCCTCGGTCTGAGCCATGGCTGCACCCTCCACCCCCGATGAAGATAGATACATATTTCATCAGTTATTAAGGCTGTGGAATAAGCCCGGGGGTGTCAAAGATCTTACTGCATCATCAGCTGCATCTTTCCAGAAAGGATGCATTAAAATAATCCCCTGCCAAAGGCCTTTAGCATCACGCACACCGATAACCAAAGAGTCCTCACACTGGCCCCTCAACGTTACTGGTGACAAAAATAAGCCCTTCCTGCGCCTGTGATACCATCGAACCCCTTAAAAAAAAGTGCTACAAACCATGTTACTCTGCATGCAGGGTTTCATTAGTTTACCCTAAAAGTTGCAACTTTAGGCCAAGTTCAACAAACACGCAAATCTGTGCTAGAAAGAGCAAATGAAACTCAATCTTTAAGGTGCCTTCACACCTACCCGTTGACAGTCTAAAACCTGTTTTCGACCGTCAACGGGTTTTTCAGCAAGTGGCTGTGTGAGATAGGAGTCGGAATACCAGTGTCTACACTTGGGTTCAATTTCAGGTGTTTACCACAGGTTTCCTGCCTGAGACAAGACACTTTATCTGCACAGTCCCAGTCCACCCAGCTGAAACGGGTACCAGCCTTGCCTGGGGAAGTAAACGTTGACGGACTGGTACCCTGTCTAAGGGGAAGTTGTAGAATCTCATCCGCTTCACACTGCAGCATCTTAGTGTAAGCACATGTCTGTCTGGTCCCTCAGGGGCCCTACAGGAGTCAGGAGTGACTTACTTCTTTGTTCCTTTGGGGAGGAACCACCTGCATTGTGAGGGGTCCTTATGGCTGTATGACAAGCTTCTTTGGACATGATCCATCATGCAGGTACCTCAGTTTTGGCAACTGTAAGATGCCAAGGGAACACCAATCTTTGGCTGCAGCAGATAGTTGGCGACTTTCAAGAGGTGGGGATGGACTTGTTGTTTGCCTGGGTGGTTGCCATCCATGGCCAAAGTGGTTCTGTGACGTGATGGATGCCATAATGCGTGGTGTCAGCGCACACTTCCAGACCTGACCCACGAGGTAAGAAAGTGCGTTTGATCCCTAATACAGACCACACAAGGTGAAGATACTCACTCTGGTTCTAAATGGATGGCGTACAGTTCATATTTGGTGAGAATGCAAATGGAACCAACAAAGGAACTCACTTGAATTTTTAATTTGGTATAGTTTGTTTTTCCATCAAACACTGCAGAAAGAGTTGCAGATTCTTCAGAAGACTTGTTCAAACAATAAGAACTCTGTTCAGCTTCTCAAATCACTCAAAACACATCGAGATATTTGTCTCCTTGTTGGTCACAAGAGCTGTCTGTTTGTTCTGGTGTTTACGTCATAGCAGCAACTTCAGCGACCTGTTAAGCACAACTTGAGGAGCTCATACTAGCCTCGACTGGTTTAATCCAGACTGTTTTGATTGCTTGTTTGTTTTTTAATCCTAAATGACAGCTTGGTGAACATATCAGCGTGCTCCCATGTGGCTATTATTTGCATGTTGTGGTCCAATGAGAAATATTACATTGAGAAAGCAGCCAAGAGAAAAGTGAAACACTGCAAAGTTTTGATTCCTGATTCTGGACCAAATAAGCGACGTTGGTTCAAGTTATTTCAGGCAGATGCATCTATCGAACATCAACCTTGTGATGTCAATTTGCTCTTATATTTCCTGCATTGTGTCACACGCAAGGAAAAAAAACCAACCCTTGGGGTAGTTTTCTTAACAACTTCATGGGCGGGATCTCTATGTGCTCACTCCCCTGCTGAGGCCTTGTAAACCTTTACTACCCAATACTAGAGGTGGGTGGATCGATCCTAATATCGATAATATCAATACCAAAGCTGGTATTGATATTGAACGATCCTCATGTAAAAAGATCAATACTCAAGCTTTTTTTCTCTCCCGCACGCACTGACTGCTGCGCACGCAGATTCATCAAAGTCTACTTTCTGTCTCTAAGAGCAGTGCTGCGCTGTGTCACACAACACGGAGCAGCACACCCTTGTATTGTGGTTTGTCAGCCCTCTACCTCAGGAGATTTTGTTTTAAGTTGTGTTGAGTGATATTTTTTAAACAAAAATTTTGATTGTGATAATAAAGTATTTTGTTGTCACGTACAATGTTTGGCAAAATTCTATCCTAGGTCTTTTGGATCCTTTGGATCTATTAACCTTAAATATGGAAAAAAGTATCGATACTGGGGGGTGATACTGGGCCTGTATTTACTTGGTATCGGATCAATACCAAAATTCCCAGTATCGCCCACCTCTACCCGATACCATGTGGACTAAGCAGTGGGTCACCCCTTTGAGTCTGGTCTGCTTGAGGTTTCGTCCTCAATATCATCCGAGGGAGTTTTTCCTTACCATTGTCGCCTCTGTGTTTGATTGAGGGGTTGGTAAGGTTAGACCTTACATGTGTGAAGCACTTTGGAGGCAGCTTTTGTTGTGATTTGGTGCTATATAAACTAAATAAATTAAATTAAATTTAATCTGCTTGTCCACCTGAACATCCACCATGAATTTTATTTGTCCAGAAAGGTTTTTAGCATCAAAAGTTGAGTTTGATTAGGTTTCCCGCATGATTTATGGAAAATGCATTGATTTTACATATTCCATAATCCAGATTTTGAACAAGGAGTACGAACATTTTAAATCCTGTATATTAGTGTTTATACACTTTGACCAAACCCAGAATGCATCCACACTCAAAACTGGCTTACTGGTTCAGGAAAAGGTCAGGATTCACTCCCATCCACAAAAGAGCCTTTCTAAACGCTATAACTAAGCTAAAATGTTTTACTTTGTAATTGGTCTCTACTTGTCTGCAACATCAGGAAACTTGATATATCTTTATTAGTCAAAGCAAGAAAGCTGAGAAGGGATTCAAATTTTGTTTTCATCATGACAGACCTACTCTTGCCAAGTTTAGTCACCATTTTTTGGCTAAACTTAGCAAAAAATAATTGATGCTTTGTAATATGTTGCAGTCCACATTCAAGTGCACATGTACTTCACACTGAACATACATTCAGTCAGTGTATGTTCAGTGTGAAGTACATGCATAAATACTATTTGACCAGTGGAGGTCAGTAGTGCACAGTGACTTATTAAATAAAGCTTCATGCCATGAAGCTTTTGATGATGCAACTGGCTGAGAATCAAGACTGACACCTCAACAAGGTTCAGTTTTCTCTTTGGCATGCCAGTAAGTACAGTCTGCCACAGCTGCTGCACTTTTCCTTGTCATCATGAAGTGATGCCATAGTTTTGACCATTTTCCAAAGGACCTCAAACAACTGTCAGGCGTTAGCATGCATGCTAGCTCATATGGAAAGAAATTACCACTCTGCATCATTCAGACATGGCAGTATCCAATCGAGAGGCCTGCTAATGTAACCCTGCTGATTTCACAGTCTGCTCAATCTCCAGAGAGAAATGAAAGCAATACAGGAAGTACAAATTACTGATCTCATTACATAATTTTGTTGTGCTATCAGATGTTTGACTTGTCCCAGAAACTTTATCAAGTGTTCATACATTTCTAAAAAAAAAAACAAAAGTCAACCATTAGTGGCTTTCTAGGCATATCAAGGCTACTAGGGCTCACTTTCTGAAAATATCAAGCAGGTCACACTGCAGACAACAGCACAAACACATTACTACAGTGCAACTATGTATGTTTTGTTCTGAGGATTCACGTTAGAGATGCATTCACGACCACGATATAGGATTCTGGATACCATCATTATTATCAATTAGGCTGACGCCAATGCTAACTAAACTAACTAACTAAACAAGATAATGCAACATAATTACTTATTTACTGAGTTCTTGCTTTGACAAGTACAACATCCACATGGTAAATATATTTACAAGTCCTGTCATGACAGAACTACAGTGACATAAAGCCAAAACAGTCAGTCTCTTAAGAGCTTTACATCTATGTGTACTGTCTATTACAATACACGGCCACAGTACCAGCTCTGCCAGCAGCACTCTCCCACCCCGGAAACTTTATATACGCTAAAATAATATTCTGTCTTATGGGCTTTACCCGATGAGATAAATAGGACAAACATTCCAAACTGGGACAAGACAATAATCCCTTTATCTGGCACAGGGTAAGCTTCACTAGCCGGCTTACTTGTTACATCATTAGCCATAAGCATAAGACGAGCAGCGTCGGAGTAAAGAGGGCTGGAATAAAAGAAGCACAACCAGTTAGGCTGCAAGTTGATGTAACCAGGATTAAGAAAATGTACTGTGTAATTAAGAATAGGACACAGAGACACTGTGGTGGTACACATCAGGTTGTATTACATTTCAGTGTAATACAACACATCAGTGTTGAGGTATAGTCTAGAAAAATCACAAGCAGAAGGCTGAACTGGCTCTGCACTGAAGAACGTTGAAGCACCCCAAAACCATGGCACAATGACGGAATCTCCTGGTTCACTGTGGACATCCTCCCGGGTCCTCTAAGGGCTTCTAAGGTACTGACAAGGTTTCAAACCATAACCTTCCATGATACATGTCTGTGAAAGTGAAAACAGGGTTTTTCCTGTCAAGTCATGTCACCTCGACAACCACAAACACAGATTGTTGATTTAACAGCAGTTAAACAAAGAATCAAGAATTTCATGAGTTTGAAAGGAGAAGACAAGGAGTCTGAGTAACACGCACAGATTAGCCATGGTCTACGCTGCACACAGTGTCTGCAACGGAAAGAACCGCACCCGACTTGTACCTCGGGACGTGCAAATACAACCATAGCGCACCTGTACTTTAACTTTTGCACAACCGTGGTACTTTTGGAAAACCTCCATCGAAATTTCCTGACATATGGGCTCCAAGGAAATCCAAAGGTTTACCAAAGTGTAGTAAATTTCACCACTAAAAACAGAATTTTTTTTTAACATCTTGAGAATTTCCGCACAATCCAGGTTAACACTCTTCCTGGGCCCACTAAGGTTTTCCAGAGTACAGACAACAGAGTTTCAAACTGCAACCTTCCAGGATAAAACAGCCCGGAAAGTGAAAAGTAAATTCATCTCCACAACTGTGAACACAGACGGATTAGATTAAATTCAACTGAAATTCAACAAAGAAACGAGAGTCTGACAAGCGTTAAAGGAGAAGGTTTCTGTTGCCGTGGATGATGAGGAACACGCACAGATCACCCACCTGCTTGGAACATCCTGCAAACATTCAGTCTGTAAAGGAAAGTACCGTTATCTGTTGATCTGAACTCATCAAAGATAGTTTGATCTGAAGCTTTTGAAGTTATTATGAACTCTACCCGCAGACAAACTGTTTGCTCTGCAAATTGCATGTGATGTTATGGCACCCGCACTATGAGCTCTCTCTCTCTCTAAGACTCCTTTTTTTAATGCCTTACAATGAACCCCATTGACTGTTCATGCACACGTTTAAGGAAAATAACAACTCATTACTTTCTTCTACGTGTTCATAAATCAGAACAAACTTCAATCGCCAAGAAGAGAATGGAATTTGGGATGAATTACTAGAAACTAATACTAGATTAATCAAGTAATCTGCCATTGGTTAAATAAAAGTCAATTATTTTGATAAAAAGAAAATCACACGTATTATCTGGTTCCAGCTTCTCAGTTGTGATAATGTGCCATTTTTACCTCAGTAAATCTGTTCTGTAGTATTGATGAGACAAACCAACAATTCTGAAGAACCCATTTATTTTAGAAAGCCTAGAAAAGTGAAATTAGCAATAAAGCCATCTTCTAATGGAAAAAAAAAAACCCACTCCACATTCTCACTTGTCAAATTTTGATGCAAAACCATTTTTTTTTCTCACCAAAGTCAACATGTGACGAGCTGAGTAGCCCGTTTACGTCATGTAGTAACGCAAGGGGAAATGCTAACCTTAACCATGAACAGAACCAAAACCAAAACAAAGGTTAATGTTCCCTGATGACACAGATAGTTCCGTCTGTTATCATAGAGAAATGATGCAAATTCTTTTTTAGATAATTTTTACAGAACACTGGTTATCTCTGCTGTGCACAATTTGTCGTTGCTTTTTGGCACTTGGCTTCCGACTGATAACTGGAACACAGACAAACAGGTATAACATTGGAACCTCCATCCAATTTTGGTGGTGTAAGTAAATCCATAAGAGAGTGATTGAGGCACTTTTGATTTAGATATAATGCAAAATGTACACCAAATGGGCCTTTCAGTATTAAATTCACACGTCCACAAAATCCACAAGCTGGATCAAACTCTGTCAGGTGATAGCGAATGCCAGTCTGCACCTCACTTTCAAATATGAGAGTGATTGTGGGACATTTAACTAAGCTATAGTGGATATATCCATTAAATGGGGTTTTCAATGTTAAATTTAAATAGCCACAAAATCTGTAATCTGGATCAGATCTGGATCAAACTTTGTCAGTCGATAAAGGATACCATCCTACATAACACTCTCAGTTATGAAGGATATTTGATTTTTTTTTTTACAGAGTTATGAATTTCTAAAAACTGGTTCTGTGTTAAAGGACGGTGATTTTTTTTAAATTTTGAAAGAGTTTTCCTGACTCTGTCACTGAAAATTTAATCAGTTCTTGACTATCAGGATATGAATCCTCTGTAAGAAATTTCATAACGATATATGAAAACTTGTGGGATACTGGCTGTTGATAAACAAACAAAAAAACAAAAAGGGGTGAAAACATAAGGGGCTACCTAACTCTATACGTTGTGACTGACGCAAATGGACGCAGAGATTCTATGAATACCCCTGGACGGGGCACCAGTCCTGCACAGGTCACTCCTCTAGCCAAGTCCTTTAGCCAGAGTGGACTGAGACAATTTATCTAAGGACATAGACAGGTACTGTGAGTGGGATCTGAACCCAGGATCCGTGAGCTACCCACAGGATATGTAATGGTTTTTACTCTTTTTACTCCAGAGTACTTTCAGCACTTGCACCACTTTTTACGAAAACTCTGCCAACAATCATACGAACAGACACAGTGATCACACCTCCTTGGTGGAGGAAAGACACCATATGAGTCTGGGAGCACCACATGCTCACGTGTGCTCCCATGCACATAAGTCTAGAGTAAAGCATGTATGTATGTAAATGGCACTCTGAGTGCCAAGGACCAGGATTACCTGGTTCCAGCTCCCTTGTGTAGCTTGTGCCAAGAGGAAATGAAGGGATGATCTTTCCACTGTTCCCTCCTCCACAAAACAAATAGAACATTTTATAGTCTGTTTGCTGACCTGCAGCCCAGCAGCAACAATAACACAGGATACTACCAGTGTTTAAAATCTGCTCCTTAAACCGACATAACAGCACCGCTCTGCTGCTGCTGCTGCACGTCCAATCCAGCAATCTTTGCATGTACTTATATTTAGGATGATGATAAGGAAGAAACGCTTTTCGATTGCCAAAAAAAAAAAAAAAAAAAAGCAGCCGGGATTATTTCAAGATTTCAATCGTCTCATTACAACATGTTTGAAACAATCCAGCTCTCAGCTCTTCTGCGTTCTTCAGCTGACAGGAAGCAATAAACTCGACTGGAGAACATCTGAAATGCACAGATCCAAATACAAACGGAGGAATTTGTTAACATGTACATTAACGCACAGAACCTGCTCTGTGCACACTTGCAGAGCTGCCACCTGTTTTGCGAGTGTATGGTGTGCGCACCTGTTCTTCCCTCAGCCCTGTGCACAAGGCCCGAGCCTCAAACAAAGCTGTTCTCTGTGTGCACACGGCCACAGTTTGATTCCTCGCACAGCTCCTCCAAAACTACCTCCACCAAAACCCAAACACACCGTGTGCTACGGGCAAAAAAAGAGAAGACTTTGTAAGAAATACCAGGAGAAGAGAGATCTTTCCCAGAGAGTCATCTGGTTCTAATGCTGGGCCCGCTGGTGTGGATTACAGGCACATATTACAGGAGAACTCAGCCTGACCCCTCATCTCCATCCTGGGGGAAATGGGAGCCAGCCGTGGCGAAGGGGGTCGAGGGTCCAGCGGATTGGCGGGTATAGGAGTGAACAGGAGCCTGTGACCGTGCTGCCGTCACACGATTAGTGCACACAGCTGAAGGAGAATTTTTAGTTTGTTTGTTTGTTTGTTTTAATGATTATTAGGAGTTAATGGTGCATCAGTGAGCTGTGCTCTGCTGAAAATGCGCGACTTGCTCTCATTTGATTTCAAAGTGATTTAATGGAGCAGATAATCGTGCACTTGGTGATACAGGTACCAAATTTGTTTTGGTGATTCTCATATTACTTAGAATATCTGGTTGATTGACCACATGAAAATCCAAGCTCAAAAATCTATTTTTTTTTCAATGGAAATACTCCTATTTCTTCAATTAGAAAGATATGGATCTTAAACCTCATTTGTTATATTTTATTTGGTATGTATGGTATTGATTTTGTTTTATTTTGCTTGTGTGCTCAATTTGAATAAAGTATATCACATTTAGTTTAAATGGTTTCCACCCAACACATGTTTTGAAAGTGTTAATCTCTTGAAACTACTGAATGTTGGCATATTAAAAGGGGTTTAGTGTTGAATATATTGTGCTGTTATTTTTAATATCTGCATGGTCAACATGGTCAAATGGTAATTTATGCTCAAAGAGTGTCATGTTATTGTTTGGACATGAAAAATTAAATTGGTCAGGCCTGGCAATCTACAACTTGACACCAAGACCACATAAATCAAATAATAATGGAATTTTAGTAAAAAAAAAATCTTTTTGGGGTTGATGTGGTGTTCCATCTTGAAAATAGATCCCATGTTGGATTTCACTGATGGTGTTAAACAGATCCAATATGTGCCATGAATATTACATAAATCAACCAAGTAGGAAGATTTCTATGCACAACCAGACCTGACCAGACCTTGGGAACCATCATACCAAATTTAGAATAGAATAGAATAAACTTTATTATCTATCCCAAAAAGGTCACATAAATTCTTCTTCAACAGGCTCAATAAACACACATTAAATACTCACACAAAAATGCACTGTATGCTGTTAATAAAAAAAATCTCACATACAAAATGCACAGTTGGCAACACAAGGGTCTATCTGGTCTTACTGAGGTATTTGGTGATTGTATCAGCACTTGCATGATTCCACTGTAAACTTGATGTTATCTGATCCGCGAATTTTATGCTTTGAACACGCCAGCAGAGTGCTGAGTCTTTACGGCATCAAAAATCTCTGTGATGTCATATACGAGGTCTGTAAATAAAGTATAGGTCCTTTTTATTTTTTTCAAAAACTATATGGATTTCATTCATATGTTTTTACGTCAGACATGCTTGAACCCTCGTGCGCATGCGTGAGTTTTTCCACGCCTGTCGGTGACGTCATTCGCCTGTGAGCACTCCTTGTGGGAGGAGTCGTCCAGCCCCTCGTCGGAATTCCTTTGTCTGAGAAGTTGCTGAGAGACTGGCGCTTTGTTTGATCAAAATTTTTTCTAAACCTGTGAGACACATCAAAGTGGACACGGTTCGAAAAATTAAGCTGGTTTTCGGTGAAAATTTTAACGGCTGATGAGAGATTTTGAGGTGATACTGTCGCTTTAAGGACTTCCCACGGAGCGAGACGTCGCGCAGCACTCTCAGGCGCCGTCATCAGCCTGTTTCAAGCTGAAAACCTCCACATTTCAGGCTCTATTGATCCAGGACGTCGTGAGAGAACAGAGAACTTTCAGAAGAAGTCGGTTTCAGCATTTTATCCGGATATTCCACTGTTAAAGGAGATTTTTTTAATGAAAGACGTGCGGGCCGATTGCAGCGTCGGCTCGCAGCCGCCGCGACGCTCCGCCACAGGAAAAACACCTCTGTTGGAAGCCTTAAGGACAAGTTGGAACATGTCCAGCTGTTAAACAATTTCTCATATACTCACTCCACTGAAAGCCATCAAAAGCCGCCTGGATTTTACAAATGGTTATCAACACGGAGGTGTTTTTCCTGTGCCGCCGCACCACGCCGGCTGCGTCCCGACGCGCGGACCCATCCGCACGTCTTTCATTAAAAAAATCTCCTTTAACAGTGGAATATCCCGATAAAATGCTGAAACCGACTTCTTCTGAAACTCGAGGGTTCAAGCATGTCTGACGTAAAACATATGAATGAAATCCATATAGTTTTTGAAAAAATAAAAAGGACCTATACTTTATTGACAGCCCTCGTACAGTCAGGTTCATAAGTATTCGATCAGTAAAGTTCTTTCTTGTTTGTTTCTCACAATAGAGCTGACATGAAACACTCAAGATGCGCTAGTAGTGGACAATTTCAACCTTCATTCAAGGAGTTTAACAAAAATACTGCATTCACCATTTAGGAATTACAGACTTTTTTTATGCATAATCCCTCCATTTCAGCTACAATTTGCCAGCAGGTACACAGGAAGCTTTAGCCTGGATTTGATCAGCAAAATCCTTCTCTGCTCCACTCCACCATGACGCTGCCACAAAAGTTGCACAATACCCAGTCTCTCCAATCACACCAACAGAAATCTATACCTCCTTCAAGGTTGTCTGGGTGTCTTGGTGGCTCCCCTCACCAGTCTGCTTCTTGCACAGTCACCCAGTTTTTGAGAACTGCCCACTCTAGACAGATTTACCCTTCAGTACCATTCTGTTTAAACTTCTTAATGGTTGATGTAAATGGACTCCATGTTTGTCTAGTCACTTCTAGGCTCTGAAAGTGGAGAGACTGTCTAAAAATGGCTGTAATTCCAAAATAATTAACACAATATCTTTGAAAAACAGCTTGAATTAAAGCTGAAAACCTATAATACACGCACATCTTGATTGTTTCATTTCAACACCACTGTGGTTGCGTTCAGAGGCAAAATTTCTAAACCTGTCACTGTCCAATTACTTATGGACTGGAGTGTAGATCGTTTTCGGGGGTGGGGGACAACCAACAGCTGCTGGATAGTCTCAAACTGTCTGTTAAACATTTATCACATTTGTAAGATTATGATCTTCAGTCACTGAATCTTTACGCCCAGCAGCTCGTTGCCTCGTCACACAATGCTAATGTTAGCATGTGTGTGTGCTGAGATGATAACGGTATCAGGGCTCATCAGTAAACTTTATACACTGTCAAATATAACTTTAACAGTTGCTTGTCATGAGGGTTATAACAGTTATAGCTGTTATGAAGAAACAAAACACAATTGTCAAAGCAGTCAAAAACTAAGTTATAAATGGGTCAATCCAGCTCCTGAAAAGTAGGAATATTTATTCATTTTTAAAGATTTAAAAACAAAACTCAGCAACAACTGACTGCATTATTTTTCAATACACTGTTAAACCGAACGGTCTATTTTAATACAATAATTAAGTTAATGTAACTCAAAGTTTGAAAAAAGTTATATTCACTCATTTCCATTCATTAAACTAACTCAAAAATGAATTGCTGTCATAACAACTCAGTTCCTTTAAGTGTATTTAAAGTTTTGGGAGATGTAAGTGCTGGTGATGTATTTCAGGTGCATTCCATTCACTCATTTTAATTGAGTTTATGTAACGGAGGCCAGCAGGTGTCGCTGTGCAGATGTAGTTAGTAAATCTCACCTCACTCCCAACAGCTCAAAAGGATTCTCTGGTCACAAGGCCAGAGCCCTGGGTTTTAGCCTTCTGGTTAGAGAGTCTGACTTCCATGTCGGAGATCATGAGTTCGTGTCCCAAGGGAAGCGAATGTGTGGAATCATAACAACACAACGCAGAGTCAACAAGTAAACCAAAGAATGCATCAAAAAATCTAATCCAAAATTTAATGCAATTTTTTTAGGTAGAAATTTGTCACTTTTTTTTTAATTGAAAAACAGAAACTAGATTTACATAAGTTTAATTAACTATAAATTAAAACTTTAACAATTAAATTTTTGAAAATTATTTTATTTAAGTTGGCAAACTCAAATGGGTTAAGGCAATCGGTTTCCTCAAATGATTTGAGTTCAACTAACTCATTGACTTTTACAGTGTATATAATTATTTTGCAAGAGGGACTGACATGACTGTGTCATTATGTGGGAACGGTTCTTATTTCACACTATGTAGCACACCAGCATTGCTCAGGAATTTATAAAAATACAATTTTGTTGAGAAAAACCCATAATTCCATATTTTCTTCAAATCATTTCACTTTTTTGGTGAATTTCTTCAATGAGGGATAATTGTAGTGGACTTCACTGGAGTTGCAGGGTTGAATTCACCTCCATTAGAGTTCAAAGTAACACCAGAAATCAGATTAAACACAAAAACAACATGGTTTCTCAACAACGCCTTGGAGTTTTAGGGTCCTTTTCCATAGAGGGGGTTGATTGGAGAGCAGGTATTTCAGTGGGATAGGACCTGGACTACAATATGTAGACCTGGGTTCGATTCCCAGGCATGCTACCTGACTGTGTTTGTCTGCATCATTCCAGTTCATCCAGCTGTAAACGGGTACCAGACGTGGCTGGGGGAAGTAACCTGTGATGGACTAGTGTCTCGTCCAGGGAGAGCTTTAGACTCTTCTCCACTTCACAATACAAGTACTTGGTTGGGACTTACTTCTTTCTTCGCATCATTCAATCCTTTTGTTGTCTTTCTTCAAAGAGTGATATCTCTAACGATCTTCACTGGAATTTCAGGTGGCAACTAAACGCACCTCCTTTAGATTTCAGAATTACACTAGAACATGCTTTTCTTTTTAAAATCATCTTAAACACAATAACAAACTGGTTTCAAAGCAAGACCTGTGAGTTTTATGGCCATTTAGCAGACTAGAAGGGGTTTAACTTTTGGAATACGAAAGACAGAAAATGCAGAATGGTGCAGAATGGTAGAAAGACAGAAAGAGAAAATACTTCAACAGCAGCTCAGAAGACTGGCAGCAAATACTCGAGTTTGGCCAAGTAATCAGTCCAAGTATGAGAACATTCCTATTAAAGTGTGGATAAATCAAACAAGATGCAGAATGACCAAAGAGAGAAAGAACAAACAGAAACAAAATCCACCAACTGCATCTTTGCAGTTATAATGCTTTAAAAAAATTACATCCATTAGGTGCAACAACACCATTAAAAATACTGAATAATTATTAATAAGACGCAGCTCTCACCTGTAGTATCTGGACTGTAGGTAAGTGGAGCAGACTGCTTTGGACACGTGGCTGGCTGAGCCAAAGTCGATGACTTTGACCCTGTAGGGCTGTCGAGACGGGTCCACAAGCATGATGTTCTCTGGCTTCAGGTCGGCGTGGATCAGCCCCAGGCTCTTCAGTTTCATCAGCGCTGTAGCCACTTGCTGCAGCACGGGTCTGATGTATTTGAGTGGCAGAGGGCTGAACTTGTTCTGCTTGAGGAAGTCGTACAGGTTCTGCTCCAGCATCTCAAATACCAGGCACGTGTGGTTCTTGTGCTGGAAGCACTCGTAGGCCCTCACAAAGTTGTAGTCATCCGCGCTCTCTGTGCTGAGACGCGCAAGAATGCTGACCTCGATCTGACCCTGCCGTGCATAAGATGGGTGGTTCTTCAAGATCTTGATGGCCACAATCTCGTTGGTGCCCCTCTTCCAGCATTTAACCACCTGTCCAAAGGTTCCTCGACCCAAGAATTCTAGCACTTCATAGGTGTTAGTCATGGAGCAGAGCACCTCATGCTGTACCAGTTGGTAGTCCCCCTCATTGTTGGAGCCACTGTTCTTTGACGTTGCTGTGGAGGTGGCAGTGGCCACAGTAGCCACCGTGGCTCCGCTGGCTGGACCGTTCTGGATCATCGGCGGGCCGTGGTCCTCAATGATCTGCACACTGCTGTTATTGTCAAGCTCCTCACTCTTGCGCTTAAGCCCACATCGCTGGTAGGTGTCTAAGAGACTGACCGTACTGCGGCGTGTCAGGTTGTGAACACCAACCCCGCCACCCACACCACCACCGCTGCTGTTGCTGTTGCTGCCTCCACCCCCGCTACCTAGCAGAGACCCCACGGCCCCCGAAGTGCTACTAGCTGAGGCGACCACAATGTGGCTGGCGTTGGCTGGGAAGATGAGCGCCTGCTCGTACGGCAAGGTGGAGCCAGCGACCTGTAAGGAGCCGTTGATGCCTAAGGGGCCGGTGGCGGCCGACACGTTCTTGCTGCTGTTGTGGCTGTAGACTTTGCTGTGCGTGCCGTACCCTGTCATATCCCAGTTACAACTCTGCTCCACCTTCAGTTTCTTCACGCTAAAGAAGGCACTTGATTGGAGAGTGTGAGGGGAAAACACTTGCACTTGCGAGGCCATACCTGTGACGAGAAGGGAGCAGAGGGGAGGAGCAAAAAAAAAAGGACAGGAGGGGAATGAGAGTGAGAAGTTTGGAATTTGAGAATGTCTGAAACATGAGTGGTTGTCAGAAGCTTTGAATATAGACGGCTTGGGTCAGGCAGGGTCATTAAAACACCAAAGGTACATGCTGATGCTTCAGCATCTTCACCTCTTTAATGCTTTTATTGCTTGAACATTAAAGTCATCTTCTTTCAGCATCGTAACTTTGTTTTTGCTGTCAAACGTCAATTAGTGCACTCAAAACGGTGGTTATTTTGTAACTGCAATGAGATGGAGAGAGTTTCATATTGACATACCATAAAGTGTTTAACAGAAACTTAAGCAGTTGCAGATTGAGTAAATAGACTGTTTGTGAAGAGGAAATACCATTTCTACAGCAAAGTAAATAGGCCGAGTGAATACGAAAAGAATGGGACAGTCCTCAGAGAGAGTGGATTAGCAAAAAATCGTACACAAAAAAAAACAGGCCCACAATAAAGTCATGTGAGTCTCAAAGAATGATTGCAATTTCCTCCGCAAACTACACAACCCGGCCCGAGCGTTTATTTGTACACAATCGCTCACTTTAGAGAAGGTGGTGAAAGAAACGTCATTCAACTAACTATGAAAGCAGGAGAGCGGCACTGAACTCCCCCTACACACACACACACACACACACACACCGAAGACAACAAAACAAAAGCAAAACTGCAGCGCACCTCCGCTCGCAGCTCCTGGGAACCAAAAAAACAAAAAGCAAAGCATTCTCCAAGCAAACAACTGCCCAAAAATAGCCCCTTTTCTTTATCTCTCACTCTCTAAACAGGTTTGTTTGTAGCATCAAAATGATTATTACAGCTCAAGGTAGACGACGCGCAGCCTGTAATAAAGCCGCACTTAAACCATCTCCAGTAAAACAGAAATTAGTTTCCCACCAACAAACTAAGAGCTTCCCCCTGGTGGTGCTGATGCCCGCGCGCAGTTAGGCCGAGCTGTTGATCAAATGTTGCGTGAATGTTACAGTCAGTGCGCACGCAAACAAACAAAACCCAAACGGTCTCTGAGTGCACTTTGCTGGGAGGATAAAGTGCCGCTTTTCAGTGTTTCATGTTGCACCTTCAAAGCGGCGGTTCCTGAAGAGACACCTTTTGTTCAGTTTAAAGATAATTACAGGACCGTTTCCCTCTTAGACACGAGGACTTGTTCTAGAGATGGCGAGCCGAGAGGAGGGGACATGTCTGGTCACTCTGTCATTATTACCTCTGAGTGGTGATTATGATTAATTCAGCGAGGAACTGGCAGCTCTCCAGGATACTTTGCTTCATTTGTTTTTTAACAGCCCTCCTTACTCTTCTTCCTTTTCCTTTTTTTATTTATTTTTTTTGTTCAGGGGAGGTGGGAAGGTGCTCACTCCTTTGCCTGGGAGCTCGCCTGGACTTCTCCTCGGTCCTCTGCTTTTAGCACTGATGCTGCAGGGTGGAACGCTGCTGCAGACAAACGAGGGCTGACGGTGAGTTTAGCGGGCGCTGTAGCATAGCGGGTCTACACTTCCCATACTACTTATCTATATAGGAAGTCTGCATCCTCTGTGCAACCGTTAGGATCTCATCTTTTTATGCTTTACGTGCTTACACAGTTAATGTCCAGGACAATAATGAAGACCGTGTGCAGGGCTATTAGGGGCAAGGCACTCTGCTAATCACATAAGCCCTGAAGGCCAGATGTCACTCCTAGGATTACCAATTCCTGTGCCTGGACTTTACTCTAAAAATAATTTGAATGATGGGTTGCGTCACAGAGCAGCATCAACGCAGTGCGACTGCGAGCCTGATAGGATAATCACCATCAGCCACTGAGGGATGCAACAGACAGAGCTGGACGATTCTTTGTTTGGAAAAGTCCAGTATTTCTGGAAACATAATAACGGAAAAAAACAGACTGAGAATAACTACTCACTGGTGTCACTTATCTCTGTCACTCATTCACTCTTTATCAGTTAAAACACTGTGCTCAAAGAGTTCACTTGAACTACATGGTGCAATGAACCCGAGTCCACATATGTTGTTCTAAAGGGGGAAATATAGCTGACAAAAAATGCTTCAAAACCTCTAGGAAATCCGGTTTTGACTTGATTAAGAAATTCCATGTAGCTGTGTAGGCCTCAGTTTTAAAAGCTGTATACAGCCCTGTGTGGAACACAGATAAGTAATTCAATGAACCAAGAGTAAGAGGTCAAGTGGCTTGAATGTTATCTCATAGCAACATACATAGGAAACAATGAGACCAATTATATTCATTGGGAAAACTACTCCGGAGCTCATGAATCATTCTCCACCCAAAGTGAGGTTCAAATGTATTTATGATCTGGAGTCCAAATGGCCAAACACAGCCTTTTGTCAGAAACGACAACATGATAAAAGCCCTACTCGGACAGGAATACTTTTAAATGGGGAGGTGGAGGTGTGTAAGCTGACCAGTGGATGTCTGTAATATTTTGGCTGATTCAAACGGGATAAGAAATTACTGCATAAATGACCGAGATGGGAGTGGCTACTCCATACACAGATCTTGAGCAGTAAAGTCACTCCTCAAAACAAATACCCCAAAGCAGACTTCTCCTGTAACCCCAGGTAAAATAGCAGGATAGCTGAGCTACCAATATGCCAATACTGGTAGCTCAGCCAAGATGTGTTTGATTCTCATCACTCAAACTGTCTGAGTTCTTTGAAAAGATGCTTCATCTGCATCTTCTCAGTCCACCCAGCTCACCCTTGCATGGGGAAGTAACCTGCATCAGACTGGAATTTTGTCAAGAGACACTCAGAATCGAGTCGGTCACTCGGGAGGAGCTCGGAGTCGAGCTGCTGCTCCTCCACGTCGAAAGGAGCCAGCTGAGGCGGCTCGGGCATCTTTTCCGGATGCCCTCTGGACGCCTCGCCGGAGAGGTGTTTCGGGCACGTCCCATTTGGAGGAGGCCCCGGGGAAGACCCAGGACACGCCGGAGGGACTACGTCTCTCAGCTGGCTTGGGTACACCTCGGGGTTCCCCCGGGGGAGCTGGGAGAGGTGTGTGTGGATCGGGAGGTCTGGGCGGCTTTGCTTGAGCTGCTGCCCCTGCGACCCAACTCCGGACAAAGCGGAAGAAAATGGATGGATGGATGGACACTCAGAATCTTCATGCAACTGAATCCAGGGATAAGCACCAGCACCAAGGGGCCTCAGGGCCAAGACTTAATTGTGCCTTTTGCTTTTTTTTTATTTCTGTGTTCTCAGCTCTGTGACAGAATAAATTAATCTTGGCAGATGGAGATTTTAGGAGAAAATGATCATTTGAGGGCATGTCTACATTTATTCATGGAATATATCATCTTGTACATGCACACTTCCATAATGAGGAGAATCATACTTACACACAACTTTATAGTGCCAAGGGCACAGTGGATTACCGACTCAATTAAATCCCAAGGCAAAACGGCCATTTTCGGCATAAAAATGGCTGCCATTTCCAAACGGACAAATCCACGCAAATAATTTTGGGACGGGAACAATGTCAGTGACCAATATTGTGCTCTTGTTAAGTTAAAAGAAAACTTATCGGACAGTTTTTGAGAACACTGGGTCTAAATACCCAAATTGGCTGTTTTTGGCATAAAAATGTCCGCCATTTCCAAACGAACTAATCTACGAATATGATTTTTAGATGGGAACAATGTCAATGACCCAAATTATGCTTTTGCCAAATTAGAAAAAAGTTATCAGTTTTTGAGATATCACAATAAATGGACGCCAATGACGCCGCACCACGATAAAGGGTTAGCGGCCTGTCGGCCAGTAACCCTATGATGTGAATGCACATTTCTACTTTTGTGATTCTCCACAGAGTTTTATAGATAAGGCCTCTGAGGTTTTCCACAAACCTGACTGACCACCACCATCCACTATGAAACTCAAAATTTCCTCATCGTACACCCTTTCCTGTGGGTTGATTTTTCAGTGACTGTTGACGCTCACAACCACGCTGCAACAGGTACTCTAATAGCTGCGTGTGAATAGTATAACCTCTATGGATTGTTTTACAGAAGGTAAATGTCAACAGAAGCTTTACTGACATGGGAGTACACAGTCCAGAAAAATGGGTGAAATGGAGCATTCGAATGGCACTGAAATCACTAATAAATGCTGGTAAGAATTTTGTTACCCCACCTCACCATATGTATCGAATCCCAACTAAATACGACTCAAGACAATCTCTTGAACATGTTTTGTTGAAGTTGAATTTCTGACGCCAATGCCAGCCAGAAAATAACAAATCCCCGTTACTGAAGCTTGACATTGTTGGAATGCCTTCAGTTCATAGCTTAATGAACTCTGGTGTGCTGCACACGGGTATTAAACATGCCAGAAAGGCCTTTTCCGCTGTTTAGAGACAGCTTGCTGAAATGGTAACTGTCAGTGTTTTCAAGATCACTTCTCTGTCGGGGTCGCAACCCTCCTTTTGGGAGGATCGGGGTCTCTCTCGGGGTGCGGAACAGAAAGGGAGGGGCTGTGAGTGGTCCTCACATTCTCCTCTGTGACCTGCGTCTGTTTGCTCTCTTTTATTAAACTCGTCGTTTATACTCCCCTGACAGCAGGATGGCAAGTATTGATGAGGAAGAAGTCTTTAGATCCCAACAAAACCACTTCATAGGCCTTTGAGATGAAAATTATCATGTGATAGCAAATCTATGCCTGTTTGCAAGAACTCTCACATATAACTACTTTTATTATATGGCTACGATAGTACGCACACTCTGATTGGCTGATTTCCAGTCTGAGATTTTCCCTTCTTAGATTGATACTATGACAATTGGTCTGGATCATGTATCAGATTTGCGACCTTGTTTACAATTTTCACAGTGCAAAATTTGACATTTTCCTTCGCTAAAGAAGAAATTTAAAAGCGAAATTAAAAAGCGAACAAAAAATTTATGAGTGACAAAGAGGACCATTCTCTGAGGGAATTTTTTACACTGACGAGTTTGAACTGGAGGAATTAACAGCAAATGAGCTCAAAGTGGACGTGCAAAATGAAGAACAAGAAGATGAAAACACAACTCCAAACAGTCAAGAAGAGATTGAAAACTTGTTACAAACCAGAAATCTTAAAAAACACGATTGGAAAAACCAAGCCAAACATGAACATACTCCATAAGTACGTATTAAATTTGTATGTATGGGAAAATATCAGACCTCTGTATTTTTTTGTCAAGACCTCAATCTGATATTTCCCGTACAGACCTTGCACTCGGCTAATAATTCTTTAGTACTGGTCAAAAATGACAACTGATAACCTTCATATTAAGCACATAATATTATTAGAGTGACTATATTTTGACTACCGAAAAACCCGAAATACTCGAAGTTTACACAAAGATGCCTTATAATTTCAATACATTTAATGTATGCTTCCACTGTATTGACAGAAAATTGTTATATTACAAAATACTATCTATAACCAAAGACAAAAATTCAGATAGGCTTCTCAGAGAAACCAGGACATGTCCTGGGAAAAAAGGATGTTTGGTCACCTTAATATTATTATTTTACTTGGCAAATGATGCACATTCAAACATACAGTATTATGCAACCTCACAATGTTTTTCTATTCTTGTAATTATTCCATAAATTTTCATTGGTTTCTGTTTGAATTTTCTATTCCAAGGTCTGACTGACCTTGAACCTTGAACTTACACCCGGCGCAAAGCAGCAAGCAGCACAGTGCAAGCGTTATTGCTAGTTTTCAACCACCCCAATTGCTGATTTCACACCCAGCACCCACACCATGTAAATAGCAGCTGTGCTCGAACTCATCTGTGCATCGCGGACATGTTGGTCTTAAAACGAGGCGTGGTCAGGTGTACTTTCGCTGCATCTGCTATTTCTATGGTGGACTATTCAGCTACTTCTCGTATCAGTAGTCTAGGAGATGGGAAGGTTTATTACTGTGTCAAGGTGCAAACGTTTTGACCTCATAATAAGATGACCACTATCCCAACATGGAAGAAAACCCATTTCTTGATGGTCGCAGGCTATGCGAACCATGAAAAATTTAGACTTTTTGCCATTTTTTGGGAGGTGATAAACTGAGTCAACCTACTACATGGCTGTTGCACTCAGTGATGTGAAATAAAGACATACATGTAGGAAACATTATTACAAAGCCACCCATATGCATTATGTGTATGAAATGTGGAGTTTGCATAAGAATATACGGCATGAAAGCTGGAATATCTCTGTATTTATGGCAAATTTATATGTAATTATTAAAACACATTAAGGATTCTTATTGCATTTATCACATGAACCCACTATGTCCATGCAAAGCAAACTCAGCTCTCAGAGTCTGAGTCAGACTCATCAGAAAAGGAGTGCAGGTAACATCATCTTCCTCTTCCTCATCCTCTGCTGTGTGCTCAGGCAGGCGTGAGCAGATTTGTTGAAGAACCTGTGGCCCCATGAACCACTTTGGTGTGTACTTGCCATCTACTACAGTCCAGCCATGGTTCTCTGGATTCACACAAGTGGTTTTCTGCAGACTGATCTCTTGTACATGCTCACAACCAGATTGGTTTGTTTCATTTTATCCAGCAGAACACTGTGGCAAGGAGGCAGGATCTTGGATCGACTCCAAGGACCTGTGTGAACTTTGACAACATCAGGGAGTACGGTCGGGTTTTGCCTTTTCAATAAAAGGCAGAGTATAATCACAACCACTGAACACATGCAGGCCAGCTGTGGCCTTACAAAGGGCAGGACCAAGAGTGGCCAGGGAGGAGACATCAATGTAGTGCCTGTGTTCTTGCTACTGATACCAATGTCTAGTAGATCTAGGCATCAAAGCTGGCAGCATGCAGGAGGAGAATGACAATATTGTCTGTGTCATTGCAACGTATGACAATGCTGCTGACTGGATTTCTCTCTGCAATGTGCTTGACGTGCTAAGCTATCCTGGTGTACACAGAATATGTACACTGCCTTTCCATATGCAGTTGGAAAGTATCGGGAGCTATCAGATCTCTGTGTCAACCTAGTTGATCACATCTTGGTCAGGCTTGGAGCTGTTGTAGGTTCAAGTGATAACCACCTAAATAGCTGAAAAACTATTTGTGATTCACAAACATACTTACCCTTGTTTAAAAAGCTATGAATATGGTGCTACTTTTTAATGCAATAAGAATTCTTACAGAGATATGATGGAAAATCCTCAACTTTTTGCAGAATTCCAGCTTTCATGCCTTATATTGTTACGCAAAACTCCACATTTCATACACATAATGCATATGAGTGGCTTTGTAATAATGTTCCTACATGTATGTCTTTATTTCAGGTCACTGAGTGCAACGGCCATGTAGTTTGAGTGACAACCAGGTCGGAAAGTTGACTCAGTTTATCACATCCCAGAAAGTGACAAAAAGTCTCAATTTTCATGGTTTGCATAGCCTGCGACCATCAAGAAATGGGTTTTCTTCCATGTTGGGATAGTGGTCATCTTATTATGAGGTCAAAACGTTTGCACCTTGACACATTAATAAAATCTTCCCATCTCCTACACTACAGTGGTTTTGCGATGCTTGTACACACAGGGATGACTGTTATTACTCATATTCATCCTCATCACTCATCACATGAAAACAAATCAGATTTTTTTAAGAAGTTAGGAGACTCCAAAGAGATCTAGTACCAAAGACGTTTATTTTTGGTACTAGATCTGTTTGGAGGATCCTTGGGTACCACCGCAATGATTTTGTGTCAAGGAGACTGATATCAGGAATAACACTTGCCTAGTGAGGGAATGTCAGCAACAACATTTTGGTCATGATCCAGCACGAAAGTGCCTCAATGTTGAGGACCCCGGCAACTGGAGAAAACCAAGTGGATGACAAAGTTTCTCCAAGCTACAGTAGACTGCAGAGGTGGCAATTGGCAAGTCTTAAGTCCCAAGTCTCAAGTCAGCTTGCAAACAACTAGTGGTCATTATGACTTGAGACTTGACTTGGGACTTGACTTGAGCCTTGTGACTTGCCAATTCATGACTTGAGAGTGACTTGCTGGTGACTTCGTCCCACCTCTGGTAGATAGGTGGGACAAAGTCACTGTCAAGTCTCAAGTCATGAATCGGCAAGTCTCAAGTCAGCTTGCAAACAATTGGTGGTCATTATGACTTGAGACTTGTGACTTGCCAATTCATGACTTGAGAGTGACTTGCTGGTGACTTCGTTCCACCTCTGGTAGATAGGTGGTTACTTTTGAGGGTTGAGAATGGACCATCCAGGACCCAATGTGGTTTCCACAGTGTGGTTGATGTGATGACACACGGCACCAAAAATTTGCATGACATTGAAAGAAAATTATATTATAAGGCCAATTCCACTTTTCTTTTACTGAAATGAATACACGGCAACTTCATCAATTATTTATATTACAAATATGTAACCCCACCATTTTTTTTGTTGTTGTTCTGTTGCAGTTTCAACATTTCACCAAAATGTATTGGAAAGTACCAAAAAATGAGTAAATAAATGATGAAACTGTTTCAGTAAAGTCACTTAGAAGTTCATTTATTTTCTGCCATAATAATCCCGGAAAGCTCATTGAAATCCTGTAGGCACTGAAACAAATATATCAGTCAACCTGCAGAGAGCAGCTGCTCTGTACCTACTCAGCACCAACGCAGGCTGAGTGGATAGACGTTGCACCAAGACGCCGGCTATTACCTCCAAAACTATCTGAATAACTGACAGCAGTCTGGTCTGTCTGACGGATGTCTGCTGGTCTGAATATAACTGGACTACTTCCTGATGCCCAGCAGTAACCGGGAACCTGGTTCTGATGATCCTCTGATGACTGGCATGGGAGGAGTGGGAGACTAAAGTAATGACTTCAGTCTGTCTAGACAAAGCATTACTTCACCCTTTGCTCTGTTTTAGGTGGAATCCTCCTGGGCCTACACCCCTTAGTGAACACCTGAACTGTAAAACTCATTTATCAGTAGTGATGTTACTTTGGCGAGCTGGTAGAGAGGCACGGGGACACAGAGAGCTGTGCAGAGGAACGTATTGTGCAGATGGAGCAGTCGTGTTTTGTGTTCCTGCCTCCTGCCTCAGTCTTAGAACACCACAGACACACTCTCACACCCACCAGCATTATTGACCATCCTGTCTGCTTTGTAGCTCTCTCATCCCCACTTATTTATAGAAGAAGGCACCAGACAAGCTAAGGGACAGGCGCTGTCATTAGGGCTGGATCAACGTGGTACAAAATTACTGGCACAGACAGTAACAATAACAGTATGCATTATGACATTCTTCACTTTTCTTAAAATTTCAATATAAATGCTTATGAAAAGGGTAACTATGGAAACTGCATGGAAACTCTTAATTGTATTACTGGGATGCATTTTAAAAACACGTATTGCGCAAAACATCAGTAAATAGAAATATAACGCAATGCTAAATACCATCGGCCGTATGAGCATTGTGTTCTTTATCATTTTCAGTTGTTTAAATTCATTAAGATCCTATTGTAACATGTTCAATAAAGCCCCTTTATCAATCAATCACACATCCACTAACGTCCATGAATTGTTATGTAAATCGGTTCAGAGGTGTTATTAGGTTCCAAAAACAGCGTTTCCAGTTTTAGAAGTGTTTATTTCTCTCTAGCTTTTACATAATATACAAGAAGAGGTTATATTTTACACACAAACGAAACAGAGTTTCTACCTAGCTAGCAGCATGTGACGTCACCACGCTAACGTCTGCTGAATGTAAATCCTTCCAGAGGTGTTATCAGGTTACAAATACAGCATAATCAGTTTTAGAAGTGTTTATTTCTCGCTAGCTTTACATATATATGAGAAAGGTATTGTTTCTAACCAAAATTAAGCAAGGTTAACAGCTAGCGACATCAGGAAGTGAAGTCCCCACGCTAATGTCCGCGAGATCATGCCATAAAATTAGGTACAGAATGCAACTTTTTAAACTTCTTAAAATACCTCTTACAATAGGTCAAAGTAGCCATCTTTGAACTTGTCCAAGGTCTGTGTCCCAAGAATGTTCCCTGTGAACTTGAAGACTATGGCAGTAATAGAACTGGACTTATGCTGTACACAGACAGACGGTGTGGACCAGAAAGACAGACAGAAAGGACACCAGGTCTTCGCAACACCTGATGGCCATATGTTGGCCTCGGGTAAAAATAGTGCAACCTGCGATAAATAGTCAAGTTTTTTTCTAGAGCCCGACTGCTGTATCGTCATTACTGCCATTATTTTGTTGAGATAAATCTTTTATTTTACTGAATAAAGATACAGAAAAACACCTGCCTGGGTGTTACGCAGTTTGTCCAGTAGGGGTGCACCTACAGTATTGTTTACAATGCTGTCAAGCATGGCTGGGACCCTGATTACCCCATGGTCACATTAACTAAGATGTAGACAAGTGACCAGCTGACAATTAATTTCAACCAGAGCAGACATTTTATAGAGTCAAAGGACAGTTGTCACTAAGCCGCCAACTAGGTGGGGCCAAAAGATGAGAAAGTGTACGAGGTCTGTCCATAAAGTATCGTACCTTTTTATTTTTTTCAAAAACTAAATGGATTCATTCATATGTTTTTACGTCAGACATGCTTGAACCCTCTGTGCGCATGTGTGAGTTTTTCCACGCCTGTCGGTGACGTCATTCGCCTGTGAGCACGCCTTGTGGAAGGAGTGGTCCCGCCCCCTCGTCGGATTTTCATTGTCTGGAAATGGCGGAATGAAAAGGACTTTTTTTCCATCAGAATTTTTCACAAGCTGTTAGAGACTGGCACCTAGAAACCATTCGAAAAATGTATCTGGCTTTCGGTGAAAATTTCACGGGCTTCACAGAGAATAAGGACTTTAACTACAGCTTTAAGGACCTCTTTAAGGACGGTCGGTGCGCCGCGCTGCGAGCTGCGACGATGCGGCACAAACCACTGGATCATTTCTAAGCTGATGGCTCTGTGGATACGTAGACCGTCGTGTGCTCTTTCTCTGGTTTTCACAAGACCTGGACATCAGCCATTTTCCGGCAGATTTCACTTTTAACAAGAGATTTTGTCATGGAAAGCCGCGCGAAGGCTTCGTGCGTCACGACCGATTCGCTGATGAAGCGAGACAAAGGAACACCTCCTCCGTTCGGAGTGTTAGAGGACAAGTTGGGGACATGTCCAGCTCTCCACAAGTTCTTTTATACTCACTCGACTGGTAAGCACTGAAAGCCGAGATAGACATGACACGAGGGGGCGGGACCACTCCTTCCACAAGGTGTGCTCACAGGCGAATGACGTCACCGACAAGCGTGGAAAAACTCACGCATGCGCACGAGGTTCAAGCATGTCTGACGTAAAAACATATGAATGAAATCCATATAGTTTTTGAAAAAAATTAAAAGGTACGATACTTTACGGACAGACCTCGTATAAGTCACTTCATAATATAACTTGTGGAGAGCTGGACATGTCCTCTAACACTCCGAAACGGAGGTGTTCCTTTGTCTCGCTTCCAAAGCGAATCGGTCTTTACGCGCGAAGCCTCCGGCGCGGCTTTCCATGACAAAATCTCTTGTTAAAGTGAAATCTGCCGGAAAATGGCTGATGTCCAGGTCTTGTGATAACCAGAGAAAGAGCACACGACGGTCTCGTATCCACAGAGCCATCAGCTTAGAAATGATCCAGTGGTTTGTGCCGCATCGTCGCAGCTCGCAGCGCGGCGCACCGACCGTCCTTAAAGGGGTCCTTAAAGCAGTAGTTAAAGTCCTTATTCTCTGTGAAGCCCGTAAAATTTTCACTGAAAGCCAGATAAATTTTTCGAATGGTTTCTAGGTGCCAGTCTCTAACAGCTTCTGAAAAAATTCTGATGGAAAAAAAGTCCTTTTCATTCCGCCATTTCCAGACAATGAAAATCCGACGAGGGGGCGGGACCACTCCTTCCACAAGGCGTGCTCACAGGCGAATGACGTCACCGACAGGCGTGGAAAAACTTGCATGCGCACAAGGGTTCAAGCATGTCTGACGTAAAAACATATGAATGAAATCCATATAGTTTTTTAAAAAAAGAAAAAGGACCGTTAATGTATGGACAGACCACGTATTTCATGTAAATGCTGAGTGACACAATGCAGCGACTGCCAATCCAAGTGAAGGCAGTGCAACATGTTGTTGTTATTTATGGTAAAATTACGAGGTCTATTAGAAAAGTATCCTACCTTTTTATTTTTTAAAAAAACTATATGGATTTGATTCATATGTTTTTACGTCAGCCAAGCTTGACCCTTCGTGCGCATGCGTGAGTTTTTTCACGCCTGTCGGTGACGTCATTCGCCTGTGAGGACGCCTTGTGGGAGGAGTGGTCCAGCCCCCTCGTTGGATTTTCATTGTCTGAGAAGTTGCTGAGAGACTGGCGCTGTGCTTCATCAAAATTTTTTCCAAAACTGTGAGGCACATCCGAGTGGATACCATTCGACAAATTAAGCTGGTTTTTGGTGAAAATTTTAACGGCTGATGAGAGATTTTGGATTGTTTCTATCACTGTAAGGACTTCCCACGGATCGCGTCATCGCGCAGCGCTCCGAGGCGACGTCGTCATCCTGTTTCAAGCTGAAAACCTCCAAATTTAAGCCTCTGTTGACTCAGGACTCGTGAGAGAACAGAGAACTTTCAGAAGAGGTCGGAATCAGCAGTTTATCCGGACATTCCACTGTAAAAGGAGATTTTTTTAATGAAAGACGTGCGGACGGATTGGCGCGTTGGCTCACAGCCGGTGCAGCGCGCCCGCCACAGGAAAAACACCTCCGTGTTGATAACCATTTGTAAAATCCAGGCAGCTTTTGGTGGCTTTCAGTTGAGTGAGTATCAGAGAAATTGTTTAACAGCAGGGCATGTTCCAACTTGTCCTTAAGGCTTCCAACGGAGGTGTTTGTCCTGTGGCGGGTGCGCTGCGCCAGCTGCGAGCCGACACGCCAATCCGTCCACACACCTTTCATTAAAAAAATCTCCTTTAACAGTGGAATGTCCGGATAAACTGCTGATTCCGACCTCTTCTGAAAGTTCTCTGTTCTCTCACAATGTCCTGGGTCAACAGAGGCTTAAATTTGGAGGTTTTCAGCTTGAAACAGGATGATGACGTCGCCTTGGAGCGCTGCGCGACGTCCCGCTCTGTGGGAAGTCCTTACAGCGATAGAAACAATCCAAAATCTCTCATCAGCCGTTAAAACTTTCACCGAAAACCAGCCTAATTTGTCGAATGGTGTCCACTCGGATGTGCCTCACAGTTTTGGAAAAGATTTTGATGAAGCACAGCGCCAGTCTCTCAGCAACTTCTCAGACAAAGGAATTCCGACGAGGGGGCTGGACCACTCCTCCCACAAGGCGTGCTCACAGGCGAATGACGTCACCGACAGGCATGAAAAAACTCTTGCATGCCCACGAGGGTTCAAGCTTGGCTGATGTAATCACACGTGATTCAAATCCATATGGTTTTTTAAAACAATAATAAGGTTGGATACTTTCCTAATAGACCTCATATACTAAAGTTGTAAACCATCAAGCCTCAATACATTTGCTTTTGGTTTGATAACAAAATATCAAATATATATTGGTACTGTAAATTTTTGCTCCCTAATATCAGTATCCCCCCCATCCCCCCCCAAAAAATCCATCTCAGTCAGGGTCTACTCTTTTCCAACCAAAACACACAAAGCACCATGTATACAAAATCACAACATAAAAAGCATGTGCTGGAATTAGTAAATAACGTTTCATCTCTCTGATTCTCTGCTTTGCTGAAGTGCATCTTTTTCCCCATTCATACTCAAGCTTTCTCATCACTGCACCAGCACCCCCATCTCTCTCTCTCACACACACACACACACACACACACACACACACACACACACACACACACACACACACACACACACACACACACACACACACACACACACACACACACACACACACACACACACACACACACACACACACTCATAACCCAGAGATACACGTAAAGAGTAGTGGAGTGGATTTAGAGAAAAGCAGTGAAATTTGCTCCTCTAGTGGACATCTTACAGACCAGGGTGTGGGTTAAAAAACACCACGTGCTGCTCTCTTGTTTTCCTGACAATTCATTAATGCAGACTGATGACAACAAAGTCTGAGCTACTGGTTGGCAAGATATAATCAAAATCTACATGACAGGGATACTCCTACTGTGTACTTTCTTTCCTATTTCTACTATTCACCACTAACTGTCATTCAGATGTCTTCTCTGTCAGCCTTTGTGCTCACAGTATTGGACCAGATGGTAGTTGCCATCTTGGACCCAAGGCGGTTCTGTGGTGTGGTGGCACCAGTACATGCTCCCAGACCTGACCTGACCTATAAGACCAGCTGGAACTGACTCACTAATCTCGCTCCGACTCTGAATACTGAATATGAATATATAATGTAACATGAATATTCTGACAAAAGGCTAAAAATATTGGACAGGCTAAAAAGGCAAACCCATAAATAAGCAACATGCCAGCTGTAAATGTAGAAGCAAACACCCAAACATCACTCGTGCACTGGTACAAATGTTCAGTACTAGTACCAGTGCACATGCACTGTAATAACAAATCACACACATTATTTGGCAAATAAGCACAGGAACACCATGTCAGATTTTGGAGCGTACACATTCACCACCTCATAGAATACATCAAGGTTAAAAAAAAGTACATATGGTAATTAAAGGTACACTTTACTGTCTGTTACAGAAATATTGGACAATATCAAATTTTGCCATAAAATACTGGGACTTGAACATGAGCCCAAATTGCACATTTTTATCTTAATTTTGAAGGTATTTATATCTAAATCACTTGACCAGTGTTGGAATGACAGTACTTTCAGTCAGTGACAGCCTGGAACCCACAGACTTTCCCAGTGACGCCCTGTTTCGCCTCCACTCTTCATGTCTTTCATTCCTGCTTGACTTTGCTCAGTTTTGATTTTTGAAAAATGAAACACTAAATTCAGTTCAGGTGATTAACATTCCACGTTTACCTTTACTGTGGAGCACTGCTGACAATGTTTCGAACCGTGCTCACAAAATTTATGAGCATTTATCACGCGGTTTAAATTTCTAAATGACTGATGGAAATGAAGTCCAAGGCATATTCATTGACTTGGAAATGTTCCTGAAGCCATCCTTTGACTTGTCTCAAGAAAACTGGCTGTAAAAGTGAAGATTTAATTGTTATATTTACAATAAATTGCACCTTTCCCTGGAATGCGTTGTAAGTTATGGTAAGAAATTAAATTAATTTAACGACACACACACAAAAAAAATATCTTGGGTTGATAGTGTTTGCAATGAAATACCTAGAAGTCAAAGTAAATGTAAGGATCACTGCAGGTTTTTTTACTGCCATTTTCCATATCATCCAAACTTTGTGCTTGTGAATGAAATAAAAGAATCCATGAAACAGCTCAGTATCCAGATGTTTAACTCTAAGAAATAAAAAGGAGGGCCACAAGCAAAAATTGACACAACTCCTGCATCATCCACTAAATGAGGCAGTAAAATATCTTGCATATGTAAATGACATGCATTTATATAGCACTTTTCCATCTGAATTAGATGCTCAAAGCGCTTTAAATTAATGCCTCACATTCACCCCAATGTGAGGGTGCTGCCATATAAGGTGCTCACTACACACTGGATGCAACTGGGAGATTTAGGACCTTGCCCAAGGGCTCTTTGTGATTTTCCAGTCAGGCTGGGATTTGAACCGAGTACGAAAACTCTGCCAACAATCATACGAACAGACACAGTGATCACACCTCCTTGGTGGAGGAAAGACACCATATGAGTCTGGGAGCACCACATGCTCACGTGTGCTCCCATGCACATAAGTCTAGAGTAAAGCATGTATGTATGTAAATGGCACTCTGAGTGCCAAGGACCAGGATTACCTGGTTCCAGCTCCCTTGTGTAGCTTGTGCCAAGAGGAAATGAAGGGATGATCTTTCCACTGTTCCCTCCTCCACAAAACAAATAGAACATTTTATAGTCTGTTTGCTGACCTGCAGCCCAGCAGCAACAATAACACAGGATACTACCGGTGTTTAAAATCTGCTCCTTAAACCGACATAACAGCACCGCTCTGCTGCTGCTGCTGCACGTCCAATCCAGCAATCTTTGCATGTACTTATATTTAGGATGATGATAAGGAAGAAACGCTTTTCGATTGCCAAAAAAAAAAAAAAAAAAAAAGCAGCCGGGATTATTTCAAGATTTCAATCGTCTCATTACAACATGTTTGAAACAATCCAGCTCTCAGCTCTTCTGCGTTCTTCAGCTGACAGGAAGCAATAAACTCGACTGGAGAACATCTGAAATGCACAGATCCAAATACAAACGGAGGAATTTGTTAACATGTACATTAACGCACAGAACCTGCTCTGTGCACACTTGCAGAGCTGCCACCTGTTTTGCGAGTGTATGGTGTGCGCACTGTTCTTCCCTCAGCCCTGTGCACAAGGCCCGAGCCTCAAACAAAGCTGTTCTCTGTGTGCACACGGCCACAGTTTGATTCCTCGCACAGCTCCTCCAAAACTACCTCCACCAAAACCCAAACACACCGTGTGCTACGGGCAAAAAAAGAGAAGACTTTGTAAGAAATACCAGGAGAAGAGAGATCTTTCCCAGAGAGTCATCTGGTTCTAATGCTGGGCCCGCTGGTGTGGATTACAGGCACATATTACAGGAGAACTCAGCCTGACCCCTCATCTCCATCCTGGGGGAAATGGGAGCCAGCCGTGGCGAAGGGGGTCGAGGGTCCAGCGGATTGGCGGGTATAGGAGTGAACAGGAGCCTGTGACCGTGCTGCCGTCACACGATTAGTGCACACAGCTGAAGGAGAATTTTTAGTTTGTTTGTTTGTTTGTTTTAATGATTATTAGGAGTTAATGGTGCATCAGTGAGCTGTGCTCTGCTGAAAATGCGCGACTTGCTCTCATTTGATTTCAAAGTGAATTAATGGAGCAGATAATCGTGCACTTGGTGATACAGGTACCAAATTTGTTTTGGTGATTCTCATATTACTTAGAATATCTGGTTGATTGACCACATGAAAATCCAAGCTCAAAAATCTATTTTTTTTCAATGGAAATACTCCTATTTCTTCAATTAGAAAGATATGGATCTTAAACCTCATTGTTATATTTTATTTGGTATGTATGGTATTGATTTTGTTTTATTTTGCTTGTGTGCTCAATTTGAATAAAGTATATCACATTTAGTTTAAATGGTTTCCACCCAACACATGTTTTGAAAGTGTTAATCTCTTGAAACTGAATGTTGGCATATTAAAAGGGGTTTAGTGTTGAATATATTGTGGTTATTTTTAATATCTGCATGGTCAACATGGTCAAATGGTAATTTATGCTCAAAGAGTGTCATGTTATGTTTGGACATGAAAAATTAAATTGGTCAGGCCTGGCAATCTACAACTTGACACCAAGACCACATAAATCAAATAATAATGGAATTTTAGTAAAAAAAAAATCTTTTTGGGGTTGATGTGGTGTTCCATCTTGAAAATAGATCCCATGTATTTCACTGGATGATGGTGTTAAACAGATCCAATATGTGCCATGAATATTACATAAATCAACCAAGTAGGAAGATTTCTATGCACAACCAGACCTGACCAGACCTTGGGAACCATCATACCAAATTTAGAATAGAATAGAATAAACTTTATTATCTATCCCAAAAAGGTCACATAAATTCTTCTTCAACAGGCTCAATAAACACACATTAAATACTCACACAAAAATGCACTGTATGCTGTTAATAAAAAAATCTCACATACAAAATGCACAGTTGGCAACACAAGGGTCTATCTGGTCTTACTGAGGTATTTGGTGATTGTATCAGCACTTGCATGATTCCACTGTAAACTTGATGTTATCTGATCCGCGAATTTTATGCTTTGAACACGCCAGCAGAGTGCTGAGTCTTTACGGCATCAAAATCTCTGTGATGTCATATACGAGGTCTGTAAATAAAGTATAGGTCCTTTTTATTTTTTTCAAAAACTATATGGATTTCATTCATATGTTTTTACGTCAGACATGCTTGAACCCTCGTGCGCATGCGTGAGTTTTTCCACGCCTGTCGGTGACGTCATTCGCCTGTGAGCACTTGTGGGAGGAGTCGTCCAGCCCCTCGTCGGAATTCCTTTGTCTGAGAAGTTGCTGAGAGACTGGCGCTTTGTTTGATCAAAATTTTTTCTAAACCTGTGAGACACATCAAAGTGGACACGGTTCGAAAAATTAAGCTGGTTTTCGGTGAAAATTTTAACGGCTGATGAGAGATTTTGAGGTGATACTGTCGCTTTAAGGACTTCCCACGGAGCGAGACGTCGCGCAGCACTCTCAGGCGCCATCATCAGCCTGTTTCAAGCTGAAAACCTCCACATTTCAGGCTCTATTGATCCAGGACGTCGTGAGAGAACAGAGAACTTTCAGAAGAAGTCGGTTTCAGCATTTTATCCGGATATTCCACTGTTAAAGGAGATTTTTTTAATGAAAGACGTGCGGGCCGATTGCAGCGTCGGCTCGCAGCCGCCGCGACGCTCCGCCACAGGAAAAACCCCTCTGTTGGAAGCCTTAAGGACAAGTTGGAACATGTCCAGCTGTTAAACAATTTCTCATATACTCACTCCACTGAAAGCCATCAAAAGCCGCCTGGATTTTACAAATGGTTATCAACACGGAGGTGTTTTTCCTGTGCCGCCGCACCACGCCGGCTGCGTCCCGACGCGCGGACCCATCCGCACGTCTTTCATTAAAAAAATCTCCTTTAACAGTGGAATATCCCGATAAAATGCTGAAACCGACTTCTTCTGAAACTCGAGGGTTCAAGCATGTCTGACGTAAAAACATATGAATGAAATCCATATAGTTTTTGAAAAAATAAAAAGGACCTATACTTTATTGACAGCCCTCGTACAGTCAGGTTCATAAGTATTCGATCAGTAAAGTTCTTTCTTGTTTGTTTCTCACAATAGAGCTGACATGAAACACTCAAGATGCGCTAGTAGTGGACAATTTCAACCTTCATTCAAGGAGTTTAACAAAAATACTGCATTCACCATTTAGGAATTACAGACTTTTTTTATGCATAATCCCTCCATTTTCAGCTACAATTTGCCAGCAGGTACACAGGAAGCTTTAGCCTGGATTTGATCAGCAAAATCCTTCTCTGCTCCACTCCACCATGACGCTGCCACAAAAGTTGCACAATACCCAGTCTCTCCAATCACACCAACAGAAATCTATACCTCCTTCAAGGTTGTCTGGGTGTCTTGGTGGCTCCCCTCACCAGTCTGCTTCTTGCACAGTCACCCAGTTTTTGAGAACTGCCCACTCTAGACAGATTTACCCTTCAGTACCATTCTGTTTAAACTTCTTAATGGTTGATGTAAATGGACTCCATGTTTGTCTAGTCACTTCTAGGCTCTGAAAGTGGAGAGACTGTCTAAAAATGGCTGTAATTCCAAAATAATTAACACAATATCTTTGAAAAACAGCTTGAATTAAAGCTGAAAACCTATAATACACGCACATCTTGATTGTTTCATTTCAACACCACTGTGGTTGCGTTCAGAGGCAAAATTTCTAAACCTGTCACTGTCCAATTACTTATGGACTGGAGTGTAGATCGTTTTCGGGGGTGGGGGACAACCAACAGCTGCTGGATAGTCTCAAACTGTCTGTTAAACATTTATCACATTTGTAAGATTATGATCTTCAGTCACTGAATCTTTACGCCCAGCTCGTTGCCTCGTCACACAATGCTAATGTTAGCATGTGTGTGCTGAGATGATAACGGTATCAGGGCTCATCAGTAAACTTTATACACTGTCAAATATAACTTTAACAGTTGCTTGTCATGAGGGTTATAACAGTTATAGCTGTTATGAAGAAACAAAACACAATTGTCAAAGCAGTCAAAAACTAAGTTATAAATGGGTCAATCCAGCTCCTGAAAAGTAGGAATATTTATTCATTTTTAAAGATTTAAAAACAAAACTCAGCAACAACTGACTGCATTATTTTTCAATACACTGTTAAACCGAACGGTCTATTTTAATACAATAATTAAGTTAATGTAACTCAAAGTTTGAAAAAAGTTATATTCACTCATTTCCATTCTAATTAAACTAACTCAAAAATGAATTGCTGTCATAACAACTCAGTTCCTTTAAGTGTATTTAAAGTTTTGGGAGATGTAAGTGCTGGTGATGTATTTCAGGTGCATTCCATTCACTCATTTTAATTGAGTTTATGTAACGGAGGCCAGCAGGTGTCGCTGTGCAGATGTAGTTAGTAAATCTCACCTCACTCCCAACAGCTCAAAAGGATTCTCTGGTCACAAGGCCAGAGCCCTGGGTTTTAGCCTTCTGGTTAGAGAGTCTTCCATGTCGGAGATCATGAGTTCGTGTCCCAAGGGAAGCGAATGTGTGGAATCATAACAACACAACGCAGAGTCAACAAGTAAACCAAAGAATGCATCAAAAAATCTAATCCAAAATTTAATGCAATTTTTTAGGTAGAAATTTGTCACTTTTTTTTAAATTGAAAAACAGAAACTAGATTTACATAAGTTTAATTAACTATAAATTAAAACTTTAACAATTAAATTTTTGAAAATTATTTTATTTAAGTTGGCAAACTCAAATGGGTTAAGGCAATCGGTTTCCTCAAATGATTTGAGTTCAACTAACTCATTGACTTTTACAGTGTATATAATTATTTTGCAAGAGGGACTGACATGACTGTGTCATTATGTGGGAAACGGTTCTTATTTCACACTATGTAGCACACCAGCATTGCTCAGGAATTTATAAAAATACAATTTTGTTGAGAAAAACCCATAATTCCATATTTTCTTCAAATCATTTCACTTTTTTGGTGAATTTCTTCAATGAGGGATAATTGTAGTGGACTTCACTGGAGTTGCAGGGTTGAATTCACCTCCATTAGAGTTCAAAGTAACACCAGAAATCAGATTAAACACAAAAACAACATGGTTTCTCAACAACGCCTTGGAGTTTTAGGGTCCTTTTCCATAGAGGGGGTTGATTGGAGAGCAGGTATTTCAGTGGGATAGGACCTGGACTACAATATGTAGACCTGGGTTTGATTCCCAGGCATGCTACCTGACTGTGTTTGTCTGCATCATTCCAGTTCATCCAGCTGTAAACGGGTACCAGACGTGGCTGGGGGAAGTAACCTGTGATGGACTAGTGTCTCGTCCAGGGAGAGCTTTAGACTCTTCTCCACTTCACAATACAAGTACTTGGTTGGGACTTACTTCTTTCTTCGCATCATTCAATCCTTTTGTTGTCTTTCTTCAAAGAGTGATATCTCTAACGATCTTCACTGGAATTTCAGGTGGCAACTAAACGCACCTCCTTTAGATTTCAGAATTACACTAGAACATGCTTTTCTTTTTAAAATCATCTTAAACACAATAACAAACTGGTTTCAAAGCAAGACCTGTGAGTTTTATGGCCATTTAGCAGACTAGAAGGGGTTTAACTTTTGGAATACGAAAGACAGAAAATGCAGAATGGTGCAGAATGGTAGAAAGACAGAAAGAGAAAATACTTCAACAGCAGCTCAGAAGACTGGCAGCAAATACTCGAGTTTGGCCAAGTAATCAGTCCAAGTATGAGAACATTCCTATTAAAGTGTGGATAAATCAAACAAGATGCAGAATACCAAGAGAGAAAGAACAAACAGAAACAAAATCCACCAACTGCATCTTTGCAGTTATAATGCTTTAAAAAAATTACATCCATTATGGTGCAACAACACCATTAAAATACTGAATAATTATTATAAGACGCAGCTCGCACCTGTAGTATCTGGACTGTAGGTAATGGAGCAGACTGCTTTGGACAACGTGGCTGGCTGAGCCAAAGTCGATGACTTTGACCCTGTAGGGCTGTCGAGACGGGTCCACAAGCTGATGTTCTCTGGCTTCAGGTCGGCGTGGATCAGCCCCAGGCTCTTCAGTTTCATCAGCGCTGTAGCCACTTGCTGCACACGGGTCTGATGTATTTGAGTGGCAGAGGGCTGAACTTGTTCTGCTTGAGGAAGTCGTACAGGTTCTGCTCCAGCATCTCAAATACCAGGCACGTGTGGTTCTTGTGCTGGAAGCACTCGTAGGCCCTCACAAAGTTGTAGTCATCCGCGCTCTCTGTGCTGAGACGCGCAAGAATGCTGACCTCGATCTGACCCTGCCGTGCATAAGATGGGTGGTTCTTCAAGATCTTGATGGCCACAATCTCGTTGGTGCCCCTCTTCCAGCATTTAACCACCTGTCCAAAGGTTCCTCGACCCAAGAATTCTAGCACTTCATAGGTGTTAGTCATGGAGCAGAGCACCTCATGCTGTACCAGTTGGTAGTCCCCCTCATTGTTGGAGCCACTGTTCTTTGACGTTGCTGTGGAGGTGGCAGTGGCCACAGTAGCCACCGTGGCTCCGCTGGCTGGACCGTTCTGGATCATCGGCGGGCCGTGGTCCTCAATGATCTGCACACTGCTGTTATTGTCAAGCTCCTCACATCTTGCGCTTAAGCCACATCGCTGGTAGGTGTCTAAGAGACTGACCGTACTGCGGCGTGTCAGGTTGTGACACCAACCCCGCCACCCCACACCACCACCGCTGCTGTTGCTGTTGCTGCCTCCACCCCCGCTACCTAGCAGAGACCCCACGGCCCCCGAAGTGCTACTAGCTGAGGCGACCACAATGTGGCTGGCGTTGGCTGGAGATGAGCGCCTGCTCGTACGGCAAGGTGGAGCCAGCGACCTGTAATGGAGCCGTTGATGCCTAAGGGGCCGGTGGCGGCCGACACGTTCTTGCTGCTGTTGTGGCTGTAGACTTTGCTGTGCGTGCCGTACCCTGTCATATCCCAGTTACAACTCTGCTCCACCTTCAGTTTCTTCACGCTAAAGAAGGCACTTGATTGGAGAGTGTGAGGGGAAAACACTTGCACTTGCGAGGCATACCTGTGACGAGAAGGGAGCAGAGGGGAGGAGCAAAAAAAAAGGACAGGAGGGGATGAGAGTGAGAAGTTTGGGAAGTTTGAGAATGTCTGAAACATGAGTGGTTGTCAGAAGCTTTGAATATAGACGGCTTGGTCATGCAGGTCATTAAAAACACCAAAGGTACATGCTGATGCTTCAGCTCTTCACCTCTTATATGCTTTTATTGCTTGGAACATTAAAGTCATCTTCTTTCAGCATCGTAACTTTGTTTTTTGCTGTCAAACGTCAATTAGTGCACTCAAAACGGTGGTTATTTTGTAACTGCAATGAGATGGAGAGAGTTTCATATTGACATACCATAAAGTGTTTAACAGAAACTTAAGCAGTTGCAGATTGAGTAAATAGACTGTTTGTGAAGAGGAAATACCATTTCTACAGCAAAGTAAATAGGCCGAGTGAATACGAAAAGAATGGGACAGTCCTCAGAGAGAGTGGATTAGCAAAAAATCGTACACAAAAAAAAACAGGCCCACAATAAAGTCATGTGAGTCCTCAAGAATGATTGCAATTCCTCCGCAAACTACACAACCCGGCCCGAGCGTTTATTTGTACACAATCGCTCACTTTAGAGAAGGTGTGAAAGAAACGTCATTCAACTAACTATGAAAGCAGGAGAGCGGCACTGAACTCCCCTACACACACACACACACACACACACACACGAAGACAACAAAACAAAAGCAAAACTGCAGCGCACCTCCGCTCGCAGCTCCTGGGAACCAAAAAAAACAAAAGCAAAGCATTCTCCAAGCAAACAACTGCCCCAAAATAGCCCCTTTTCTTTATCTCTCACTCTCTAAACAGGTTTGTTTGTAGCATCAAAATGATTATTACAGCTCAAGGTAGACGACGCGCAGCCTGTAATAAAGCCGCACTTAACCATCTCCAGTAAAACAGAAATTAGTTTCCCACCAACAAACTAAGAGCTTCCCCCTGGTGGTGCTGATGCCCTGCGCGCAGTTAGGCCGAGCTGTTGATCAAATGTTGCGTGAATGTTACAGTCAGTGCGCACGCAAACAAACAAACCCAAACGGTCTCTGAGTGCACTTTGCTGGGAGGATAAAGTGCCGCTTTTCAGTGTTTCATGTTGCACCTTCAAAGCGGCGGTTCCTGAAGAGACACCTTTTGTTCAGTTTAAAGATAATTACAGGACCGTTTCCTCTTAGACACGAGGACTTGTTCTAGAGATGGCGAGCCGAGAGGAGGGGACATGTCTGGTCACTCTGTCATTATTACCTCTGAGTGGTGATTATGATTAATTCAGCGAGGAACTGGCAGCTCTCCAGGATACTTTGCTTCATTTGTTTTTTAACAGCCCTCCTTACTCTTCTTCCTTTTCCTTTTTTTATTATTTTTTTGTTCAGGGGAGGTGGGAAGGTGCTCACTCCTTTGCCTGGGAGCTCGCCTGGACTTCTCCTCGGTCCTCTGCTTTTAGCACTGATGCTGCAGGGTGGAACGCTGCTGCAGACAAACGAGGGCTGACGGTGAGTTTAGCGGGGCGCTGTAGCATAGCGGGTCTACACTTCCCATACTACTTATCTATATAGGAAGTCTGCATCCTCTGTGCAAACCGTTAGGATCTCATCTTTTTATGCTTTACGTGCTTACACAGTTAATGTCCAGGACAATAATGAAGACCGTGTGCAGGGCTATTAGGGGCAAGGCACTCTGCTAATCACATAAGCCCTGAAGGCCAGATGTCACTCCTAGGATTACCAATTCCTGTGCCTGGACTTTACTCTAAAAATAATTTGAATGATGGGTTGCGTCACAGAGCAGCATCACGCAGTGCGACTGCGAGCCTGATAGGATAATCACCATCAGCCACTGAGGGATGCAACAGACAGAGCTGGACGATTCTTTGTTTGGAAAAGTCCAGTATTTCTGGAAACATAATAACGGAAAAAAAACAGACTGAGAATAACTACTCACTGGTGTCACTTATCTCTGTCACTCATTCACTCTTTATCAGTTAAAACACTGTGCTCAAAGAGTTCACTTGAACTACATGGTGCAATGAACCCGAGTCCACATATGTTGTTCTAAAGGGGGAAATATAGCTGACAAAAAATGCTTCAAAACCTCTAGGAAATCCGGTTTTGACTTGATTAAGAAATTCCATGTAGCTGTGTAGGCCTCAGTTTTAAAAGCTGTATACAGCCCTGTGTGGAACCACAGATAAGTAATTCAATGAACCAAGAGTAAGAGGTCAAGTGGCTTGAATGTTATCTCATAGCAACATACATAGGAAACAATGAGACCAATTATATTCATTGGGAAAACTACTCCGGAGCTCATGAATCATTCTCCACCCAAAGTGAGGTTCAAATGTATTTATGATCTGGAGTCCAAATGGCCAAACACAGCCTTTTGTCAGAAACGACAACATGATAAAAGCCCCTACTCGGACAGGAATACTTTTAAATGGGAGGTGGAGGTGTGTAAGCTGACCAGTGGATGTCTGTAATATTTTGGCTGATTCAAACGGGATAAGAAATTACTGCATAAATGACCGAGATGGGAGTGGCTACTCCATACACAGATCTTGAGCAGTAAAGTCACTCCTCAAAAACAAATACCCCAAAGCAGACTTCTCCTGTAACCCAGGTAAAATAGCAGGATAGCTGAGCTACCAATATGCCAATACTGGTAGCTCAGCCAAGATGTGTTTGATTCTCATCACTCAAACTGTCTGAGTTCTTTGAAAAGATGCTTCATCTGCATCTTCTCAGTCCACCCAGCTCACCCTTGCATGGGGAAGTAACCTGCATCAGACTGGAATTTTGTCAAGAGACACTCAGAATCGAGTCGGTCACTCGGGAGGAGCTCGGAGTCGAGCTGCTGCTCCTCCACGTCGAAAGGAGCCAGCTGAGGCGGCTCGGGCATCTTTTCCGGATGCCCTCTGGACGCCTCGCCGGAGAGGTGTTTCGGGCACGTCCCATTTGGAGGAGGCCCCGGGGAAGACCCAGGACACGCCGGAGGGACTACGTCTCTCAGCTGGCTTGGGTACACCTCGGGGTTCCCCCGGGGGAGCTGGGAGAGGTGTGTGTGGATCGGGAGGTCTGGGCGGCTTTGCTTGAGCTGCTGCCCCTGCGACCCAACTCCGGACAAAGCGGAAGAAAATGGATGGATGGATGGACACTCAGAATCTTCATGCAACTGAATCCAGGGATAAGCACCAGCACCAAGGGGCCTCAGGGCCAAGACTTAATTGTGCCTTTTGCTTTTTTTTATTTCTGTGTTCTCAGCTCTGTGACAGAATAAATTAATCTTGGCAGATGGAGATTTTAGGAGAAAATGATCATTTGAGGGCATGTCTACATTTATTCATGGAATATATCATCTTGTACATGCACACTTCCATAATGAGGAGAATCATACTTACACACAACTTTATAGTGCCAAGGGCACAGTGGATTACCGACTCAATTAAATCCCAAGGCAAAACGGCCATTTTCGGCATAAAAATGGCTGCCATTTCCAAACGGACAAATCCACGCAAATAATTTTGGGACGGGAACAATGTCAGTGACCAATATTGTGCTCTTGTTAAGTTAAAAGAAAACTTATCGGACAGTTTTTTGAGAACACTGGGTCTAAATACCCAAATTGGCTGTTTTTGGCATAAAAATGTCCGCCATTTCCAAACGAACTAATCTACGAATATGATTTTTAGATGGGAACAATGTCAATGACCCAAATTATGCTTTTGCCAAATTAGAAAAAAGTTATCAGTTTTTGAGATATCACAATAAATGGACGCCAATGACGCCGCACCACGATAAAGGGTTAGCGGCCTGTCGGCCAGTAACCCTATGATGTGAATGCACATTTCTACTTTTGTGATTCTCCACAGAGTTTTATAGATAAGGCCTCTGAGGTTTTCCACAAACCTGACTGACCACCACCATCCACTATGAAACTCAAATTTCCTCATCGTACACCCTTCCTGTGGGTTGATTTTTCAGTGACTGTTGACGCTCACAACCACGCTGCAACAGGTACTCTAATAGCTGCGTGTGAATAGTATAACCTCTATGGATTGTTTTACAGAAGGTAAATGTCAACAGAAGCTTACTGACATGGGAGTACACAGTCCAGAAAAATGGGTGAAATGGAGCATTCGAATGGCACTGAAATCACTAATAAATGCTGGTAAGAATTTTGTTACCCCACCTCACCATATGTATCGAATCCCAACTAAATACGACTCAAGACAATCTCTTGAACATGTTTGTTGAAGTTGAATTTCTGACGCCAATGCCAGCCAGAAAATAACAAATCCCCGTTACTGAAGCTTGACATTGTTGGAATGCCTTCAGTTCATAGCTTAATGAACTCTGGTGTGCTGCACACGGGTATTAAACATGCCAGAAAGGCCTTTTCCGCTGTTTAGAGACAGCTTGCTGAAATGGTAACTGTCAGTGTTTTCAAGATCACTTCTCTGTCGGGGTCGCAACCCTCCTTTTGGGAGGATCGGGGTCTCTCTCGGGGTGCGGAACAGAAAGGGAGGGGCTGTGAGTGGTCCTCACATTCTCCTCTGTGACCTGCGTCTGTTTGCTCTCTTTTATTAAACTCGTCGTTTATACTCCCCTGACAGCAGGATGGCAAGTATTGATGAGGAAGAAGTCTTTAGATCCCAACAAAACCACTTCATAGGCCTTTGAGATGAAAATTATCATGTGATAGCAAATCTATGCCTGTTTGCAAGAACTCTCACATATAACTACTTTTATTATATGGCTACGATAGTACGCACACTCTGATTGGCTGATTTCCAGTCTGAGATTTTCCCTTCTTAGATTGATACTATGACAATTGGTCTGGATCATGTATCAGATTTGCGACCTTGTTTACAATTTTCACAGTGCAAAATTTGACATTTTCCTTCGCTAAAGAAGAAATTTAAAAGCGAAATTAAAAAGCGAACAAAAAATTTATGAGTGACAAAGAGGACCATTCTCTGAGGGAATTTTTTACACTGACGAGTTTGAACTGGAGGAATTAACAGCAAATGAGCTCAAAGTGGACGTGCAAAATGAAGAACAAGAAGATGAAAACACAACTCCAAACAGTCAAGAAGAGATTGAAAACTTTGTTACAAACCAGAAATCTTAAAAAACACGATTGGAAAAACCAAGCCAAACATGAACATACTCCATAAGTACGTATTAAATTTTGTATGTATGGGAAAATATCAGACCTCTGTATTTTTTTGTCAAGACCTCAATCTGATATTTTCCCGTACAGACCTTGCACTCGGCTAATAATTCTTTAGTACTGGTCAAAAATGACAACTGATAACCTTCATATTAAGCACATAATATTATTAGAGTGACTATATTTTGACTACCGAAAAACCCGAAATACTCGAAGTTTACACAAAGATGCCTTATAATTTCAATACATTTAATGTATGCTTCCACTGTATTGACAGAAAATTGTTATATTACAAAATACTATCTATAACCAAAGACAAAAATTCAGATAGGCTTCTCAGAGAAACCAGGACATGTCCTGGGAAAAAAGGATGTTTGGTCACCTTAATATTATTATTTTACTTGGCAAATGATGCACATTCAAACATACAGTATTATGCAACCTCACAATGTTTTTCTATTCTTGTAATTATTCCATAAATTTTCATTGGTTTCTGTTTGAATTTTCTATTCCAAGGTCTGACTGACCTTGAACCTTGAACTTACACCCGGCGCAAAGCAGCAAGCAGCACAGTGCAAGCGTTATTGCTAGTTTTCAACCACCCCAATTGCTGATTTCACACCCAGCACCCACACCATGTAAATAGCAGCTGTGCTCGAACTCATCTGTGCATCCGCGGACATGTTGGTCTTAAAACGAGGCGTGGTCAGGTGTACTTTCGCTGCATCTGCTATTTCTATGGTGGACTATTCAGCTACTTCTCGTATCAGTAGTCTAGGAGATGGGAAGGTTTTATTACTGTGTCAAGGTGCAAACGTTTTGACCTCATAATAAGATGACCACTATCCCAACATGGAAGAAAACCCATTTCTTGATGGTCGCAGGCTATGCGAACCATGAAAAATTTAGACTTTTTGCCATTTTTTGGGATGTGATAAACTGAGTCAACCTACTACATGGCTGTTGCACTCAGTGATGTGAAATAAAGACATACATGTAGGAAACATTATTACAAAGCCACCCATATGCATTATGTGTATGAAATGTGGAGTTTGCATAAGAATATACGGCATGAAAGCTGGAATATCTCTGTATTTATGGCAAATTTATATGTAATTATTAAACACATTAAGGATTCTTATTGCATTTATCACATGAACCCACTATGTCCATGCAAAGCAAACTCAGCTCTCAGAGTCTGAGTCAGACTCATCAGAAAAGGAGTGGCAGGTAACATCATCTTCCTCTTCCTCATCCTCTGCTGTGTGCTCAGGCAGGCGTGAGCAGATTTGTTGAAGAACCTGTGGCCCCATGAACCACTTTGGTGTGTACTTGCCATCTACTACAGTCCAGCCATGGTTCTCTGGATTCCACACAAGTGGTTTTCTGCAGACTGATCTCTTGTACATGCTCACAACCAGATTGGTTTGTTTCATTTTATCCAGCAGAACACTGTGGCAAGGAGGCAGGATCTTGGATCGACTCCAAGGACCTGTGTGAACTTTGACAACATCAGGGAGTACGGTCGGGTTTTGCCTTTTCAATAAAAGGCAGAGGTATAATCACAACCACTGAACACATGCAGGCCAGCTGTGGCCTTACAAAGGGCAGGACCAAGAGTGGCCAGGGAGGAGACATCAATGTAGTGCCTGGTGTTCTTGCTACTGATACCAATGTCTAGGTAGATCTAGGCATCAAAGCTGGCAGCATGCAGGAGGAGAATGACAATATTGTCTGTGTCATTGCAACGTATGACAATGCTGCTGACTGGATTTCTCTCTGCAATGTGCTTGACGTGCTAAGCTATCCTGGTGTACACAGAATATGTACACTGCCTTTCCATATGCAGTTGGAAAGTATCGGGAGCTATCAGATCTCTGTGTCAACCTAGTTGATCACATCTTGGTCAGGCTTGGAGCTGTTGTAGGTTCAAGTGATAACCACCTAAATAGCTGAAAAACTATTTGTGATTCACAAACATACTTACCCTTGTTTAAAAGCTATGAATATGGTGCTACTTTTTAATGCAATAAGAATTCTTACAGAGATATGATGGAAAATCCTCAACTTTTTTGCAGAATTCCAGCTTTCATGCCTTATATTGTTACGCAAACTCCACATTTCATACACATAATGCATATGAGTGGCTTTGTAATAATGTTTCCTACATGTATGTCTTTATTTCAGGTCACTGAGTGCAACGGCCATGTAGTTTGAGTGACAACCAGGTCGGAAAGTTGACTCAGTTTATCACATCCCAGAAAGTGACAAAAAGTCTCAATTTTTCATGGTTTGCATAGCCTGCGACCATCAAGAAATGGGTTTTCTTCCATGTTGGGATAGTGGTCATCTTATTATGAGGTCAAAACGTTTGCACCTTGACACATTAATAAAATCTTCCCATCTCCTACACTACAGTGGTTTTGCGATGCTTGTACACACAGGGATGACTGTTATTACTCATATTCATCCTCATCACTCATCACATGAAAACAAATCAGATTTTTTTAAGAAGTTAGGAGACTCCAAAGAGATCTAGTACCAAAGACGTTTATTTTTGGTACTAGATCTGTTTGGAGGATCCTTGGGTACCACCGCAATGATTTTGTGTCAAGGAGACTGATATCAGGAATAACACTTGCCTAGTGAGGGAATGTCAGCAACAACATTTTGGTCATGATCCAGCACGAAGTGCCTCAATGTGAGGACCCCGGCAACTGGAGAAAACCAAGTGGATGACAAAGTTTCTCCAAGCTACAGTAGACTGCAGAGGTGGCAATGGCAAGTCTTAAGTCCAAGTCTCAAGTCAGCTTGCAAACAACTAGTGGTCATTATGACTTGAGACTTGACTTGGGACTTGACTTGAGCCTTGTGACTTGCCAATTCATGACTTGAGAGGTGACTTGCTGGTGACTTCGTCCCACCTCTGGTAGATAGGTGGGACAAAGTCACTGTCAAGTCTCAAGTCATGAATCGGCAAGTCTCAAGTCAGCTTGCAAACAATTGGTGGTCATTATGACTTGAGACTTGTGACTTGCCAAATTCATGACTTGAGAGTGACTTGCTGGTGACTTCGTTCCACCTCTGGTAGATAGGTGGTTACTTTTGAGGGTTGAGAATGGACCATCCAGGACCCAATGTGGTTTCCACAGTGTGGTTGATGTGATGACACACGGCACAAAAATTTGCATGACATTGAAAGAAAATTATATTATAAGGCCAATTCCACTTTTCTTTTACTGAAATGAATACACGGCAACTTCATCAATTATTATATTACAAATATGTAACCCACCATTTTTTTTGTTGTTGTTCTGTTGCAGTTTCAACATTTCACCAAAATGTATTGGAAAGTACCAAAAAATGAGTAATAAATGATGAAACTGTTCAGTAAAGTCACTTAGAAGTTCATTTATTTTCTGCCATAATAATCCCGGAAAGCTCATTGAAATCCTGTAGGCACTGAAACAAATATATCAGTCAACCTGCAGAGAGCAGCTGCTCTGTACCTACTCAGCACAACGCAGGCTGAGTGGATAGACGTTGCACCAAGACGCCGGCTATTACCTCCAAAACTATCTGAATAACTGACAGCAGTCTGGTCCTGTCTGACGGATGTCTGCTGGTCTGAATATAACTGGACTACTTCCTGATGCCCAGCAGTAACCGGGAACCTGGTTCTGATGATCCTCTGATGGACTGGCATGGGAGGAGTGGGAGACTAAAGTAATGACTTCAGTCTGTCTAGACAAAGCATTACTTCACCCTTTGCTCTGTTTTAGGTGGAATCCTCCTGGGCCTACACCCCTTAGTGAACACCTGAACTGTAAAACTCATTTATCAGTAGTGATGTTACTTTGGCGAGCTGGTAGAGAGCACGGGGACACAGAGGCTGTGCAGAGGAACGTATTGTGCAGATGGAGCAGTCGTGTTTTGTGTTCCTGCCTCCTGCCTCAGTCTTAGAACACCACAGACACACTCTCACACCCACCAGCATTATTGACCATCCTGTCTGCTTTGTAGCTCTCTCATCCCCACTTATTTATAGAAGAAGGCACCAGACAAGCTAAGGGACAGGCGCTGTCATTAGGGCTGGATCAACGTGGTACAAAATTACTGGCACAGACAGTAACAATAACAGTATGCATTATGACATTCTTCACTTTTCCTTAAAATTTCAATATAAATGCTTATGAAAAGGGTAACTATGGAAACTGCATGGAAACTCTTAATTGTATTACTGGGATGCATTTTAAAAACACGTATTGCGCAAAACATCAGTAAATAGAAATATAACGCAATGCTAAAATACCATCGGCCGTATGAGCATTGTGTTCTTTATCATTTTCAGTTGTTTAATTCATTAAGATCCTATTGTACATGTTCAATAAAGCCCCTTTATCAATCAATCACACACACTAACGTCCATGAATTGTTATGTAAATCGGTTCAGAGGTGTTATTAGGTTCCAAAAACAGCGTTTCCAGTTTTAGAAGTGTTTATTTCTCTCTAGCTTTTACATAATATACAAGAAAGAGGTTATATTTACACACAAACGAAACAGAGTTTCTACCTAGCTAGCAGCATGTGACGTCACCACGCTAACGTCTGCTGAATGTAAATCCTTCCAGAGGTGTTATCAGGTTACAAATACAGCATAATCAGTTTTAGAAGTGTTTATTTCTCGCTAGCTTTTACATAATATATGAGAAAGGTATTGTTTCTAACCAAAATTAAGCAAGGTTAACAGCTAGCGACATCAGGAAGTGAAGTCACCACGCTAATGTCCGCGAGATCATGCCATAAAATTAGGTACAGAATGCAACTTTTTAACTTCTTAAAATACCTCTTACAATAGGTCAAAGTTAGCCATCTTTGAACTTGTCCAAGGTCTGTGTCCCAAGAATGTTCCCTGTGAACTTGAAGACTATGGCAGTAATAGAACTGGACTTATGCTGTACACAGACAGACGGGTGGACAGAAAGACAGACAGAAGGACACCAGGTCTTCGCAACACCTGATGGCCATATGTTGGCCTCGGGTAAAAATAGTGCACCTGCGATAAATAGTCAAGTTTTTTTCTAGAGCCCGACTGCTGTATCGGTCATTACTGCCATTATTTTTGTTGAGATAAAATCTTTTATTTTACTGAATAAAGAATACAGAAAAACACCCTGCCTGGGTGTTACGCAGTTTGTCCAGTAGGGGTGCACCTACAGTATTGTTTACAATGCTGTCAAGCATGGCTGGGACCCTGATTACCCCATGGTCACATTAACTAAGATGTAGACAAAGTGACCAGCTGACAATTAATTTCAACCAGAGCAGACATTTTATAGAGTCAAAGGACAAGTTGTCACTAAGCCGCCAACTAGGTGGGGCCAAAATAGATGAGAAGTGTACGAGGTCTGTCCATAAAGTATCGTACCTTTTTATTTTTTTCAAAAACTAAATGGATTTCATTCATATGTTTTTACGTCAGACATGCTTGAACCCTCGTGCGCATGTGTGAGTTTTTCCACGCCTGTCGGTGACGTCATCGCCTGTGAGCACGCCTTGTGGAAGGAGTGGTCCCGCCCCCTCGTCGGATTTTCATTGTCTGGAAATGGCGGAATGAAAAGGACTTTTTTTCCATCAGAATTTTTTCACAAGCTGTTAGAGACTGGCACCTAGAAACCATTCGAAAAATGTATCTGGCTTTCGGTGAAAATTTCACGGGCTTCACAGAGAATAAGGACTTTAACTACAGCTTTAAGGACCTCTTTAAGGACGGTCGGTGCGCCGCGCTGCGAGCTGCGACGATGCGGCACAAACCACTGGATCATTTCTAAGCTGATGGCTCTGTGGATACGAGACCGTCGTGTGCTCTTTCTCTGGTTTTCACAAGACCTGGACATCAGCCATTTTCCGGCAGATTTCACTTTTAACAAGAGATTTTGTCATGGAAAGCCGCGCGAAGGCTTCGTGCGTCACGACCGATTCGCTGATGAAGCGAGACAAAGGAACACCTCCGTTTCGGAGTGTTAGAGGACAAGTTGGGACATGTCCAGCTCTCCACAAGTTCTTTTATACTCACTCGACTGGTAAGCACTGAAAGCCGAGATAGACATGACACGAGGGGGCGGGACCACTCCTTCCACAAGGTGTGCTCACAGGCGAATGACGTCACCGACAAGCGTGGAAAAACTCACGCATGCGCACGAGGGTTCAAGCATGTCTGACGTAAAAACATATGAATGAAATCCATATAGTTTTTGAAAAAAATTAAAAGGTACGATACTTTACGGACAGACCTCGTATAAGTCACTTCATAATATAACTTGTGGAGAGCTGGACATGTCCTCTAACACTCCGAAACGGAGGTGTTCCTTTGTCTCGCTTCCAAAGCGAATCGGTCTTTACGCGCGAAGCCTCCGCGCGGCTTTCCATGACAAAATCTCTTGTTAAAAGTGAAATCTGCCGGAAAATGGCTGATGTCCAGGTCTTGTGATAACCAGAGAAAGAGCACACGACGGTCTCGTATCCACAGAGCCATCAGCTTAGAAATGATCCAGTGGTTTGTGCCGCATCGTCGCAGCTCGCAGCGCGGCGCACCGACCGTCCTTAAAGGGGTCCTTAAAGCAGTAGTTAAAGTCCTTATTCTCTGTGAAGCCCGTAAAATTTTCACTGAAAGCCAGATAATTTTTCGAATGGTTTCTAGGTGCCAGTCTCTAACAGCTTCTGAAAAAATTCTGATGGAAAAAAAGTCCTTTTCATTCCGCCATTTCCAGACAATGAAAATCCGACGAGGGGGCGGGACCACTCCTTCCACAAGGCGTGCTCACAGGCGAATGACGTCACCGACAGGCGTGGAAAAACTTGCATGCGCACAAGGGTTCAAGCACGTCTGACGTAAAAACATATGAATGAAATCCATATAGTTTTTTAAAAAAAGAAAAAGGACCGTTAATGTATGGACAGACCACGTATTTCATGTAAATGCTGAGTGACACAATGCAGCGACTGCCAATCCAAGTGAAGGCAGTGCAACATGTGCTGGTTGGTTATTTTGTTGTTATTTATGGTAAAATTACGAGGTCTATTAGAAAAGTATCCTACCTTTTTATTTTTTAAAAAAACTATATGGATTTGATTCATATGTTTTTACGTCAGCCAAGCTTGACCCTTCGTGCGCATGCGTGAGTTTTTTCACGCCTGTCGGTGACGTCATTCGCCTGTGAGGACGCCTTGTGGGAGGAGTGGTCCAGCCCCCTCGTTGGATTTTCATTGTCTGAGAAGTTGCTGAGAGACTGGCGCTGTGCTTCATCAAAATTTTTTCCAAAACTGTGAGGCACATCCGAGTGGATACCATTCGACAAATTAAGCTGGTTTTTGGTGAAAATTTTAACGGCTGATGAGAGATTTTGGATTGTTTCTATCACTGTAAGGACTTCCCACGGATCGCGTCATCGCGCAGCGCTCCGAGGCGACGTCGTCATCCTGTTTCAAGCTGAAAACCTCCAAATTTAAGCCTCTGTTGACTCAGGACATCGTGAGAGAACAGAGAACTTTCAGAAGAGGTCGGAATCAGCAGTTTATCCGGACATTCCACTGTAAAAGGAGATTTTTTTAATGAAAGACGTGCGGACGGATTGGCGCGTTGGCTCACAGCCGGTGCAGCGCGCCCGCCACAGGAAAAACACCTCCGTGTTGATAACCATTTGTAAAATCCAGGCAGCTTTTGGTGGCTTTCAGTTGAGTGAGTATCAGAGAAATTGTTTAACAGCAGGGCATGTTCCAACTTGTCCTTAAGGCTTCCAACGGAGGTGTTTGTCCTGTGGCGGGTGCGCTGCGCCAGCTGCGAGCCGACACGCCAATCCGTCCACACACCTTTCATTAAAAAAATCTCCTTTAACAGTGGAATGTCCGGATAAACTGCTGATTCCGACCTCTTCTGAAAGTTCTCTGTTCTCTCACAATGTCCTGGGTCAACAGAGGCTTAAATTTGGAGGTTTTCAGCTTGAAACAGGATGATGACGTCGCCTTGGAGCGCTGCGCGACGTCCCGCTCTGTGGGAAGTCCTTACAGCGATAGAAACAATCCAAAATCTCTCATCAGCCGTTAAAACTTTCACCGAAAACCAGCCTAATTTGTCGAATGGTGTCCACTCGGATGTGCCTCACAGTTTTGGAAAAGATTTTGATGAAGCACAGCGCCAGTCTCTCAGCAACTTCTCAGACAAAGGAATTCCGACGAGGGGGCTGGACCACTCCTCCCACAAGGCGTGCTCACAGGCGAATGACGTCACCGACAGGCATGAAAAACTCTTGCATGCCCACGAGGGTTCAAGCTTGGCTGATGTAATCACACGTGATTCAAATCCATATGGTTTTTTAAAACAATAATAAGGTTGGATACTTTCCTAATAGACCTCATATACTAAAGTTGTAAACATCAAGCCTCAATACATTTGCTTTTGGTTTGATAACAAAATATCAAATATATATTGGTACTGTAAATTTTTGCTCCCTAATATCAGTATCCCCCCCCCCCCCCCCCCCAAAAAATCCATCTCAGTCAGGGTCTACTCTTTTCCAACCAAAACACACAAAGCACCATGTATACAAATCACAACATAAAAGCATGTGCTGGAATTAGTAAATAACGTTTCATCTCTCTGATTCTCTGCTTTGCTGAAGTGCATCTTTTTCCCCATTCATACACAAGCTTTCTCATCACTGCACCCGCACCCCCATCTCTCTCTCTCACACACACACACACACACACACACACACACACACACACACACACACACACACACACACACACACACACACACACACACACACACACACACACACACACACACACACACACACACACACACACACACACACACACACACACTCATAACCCAGAGATACACGTAAAGAGTAGTGGAGTGGATTTAGAGAAAAGCAGTGAAATTTGCTCCTCTAGTGGACATCTTACAGACCAGGGTGTGGGTTAAAAAACACCACGTGCTGCTCTCTGTTTTCCTGACAATTCATTAATGCAGACTGATGACAACAAAGTCTGAGCTACTGGTTGGCAAGATATAATCAAAATCTACATGACAGGGATACTCCTACTGTGTACTTTCTTTCCTATTTCTACTATTCACCACTAACTGTCATTCAGATGTCTTCTCTGTCAGCCTTTGTGCTCACAGTATTGGACCAGATGGTAGTTGCCATCTTGGACCCAAGGCGGTTCTGTGGTGTGGTGGCACCAGTACATGCTCCCAGACCTGACCTGACCTATAAGACCAGCTGGAACTGACTCACTAATCTCGCTCCGACTCTGAATACTGAATATGAATATATAATGTAACATGAATATTCTGACAAAAGGCTAAAAATATTGGACAGGCTAAAAAGGCAAACCCATAAATAAGCAACATGCCAGCTGTAAATGTAGAAGCAAACACCCAAACATCACTCGTGCACTGGTACAAATGTTCAGTACTAGTACCAGTGCACATGCACTGTAATAACAAATCACACACATTATTTGGCAATAAGCACAGGAACACCATGTCAGATTTTGGAGCGTACACATTCACCACCTCATAGAATACATCAAGGTTAAAAAAAAGTACATATGGTAATTAAAGGTACACTTTACTGTCTGTTACAGAAATATTGGACAATATCAAATTTTGCCATAAAATACTGGGACTTGAACATGAGCCCAAATTGCACATTTTTATCTTAATTTTGAAGGTATTTATATCTAAATCACTTGACCAGTGTTGGAATGACAGTACTTTCAGTCAGTGACAGCCTGGAACCCACAGACTTTCCCAGTGACGCCCTGTTTCGCCTCCACTCTTCATGTCTTTCATTCCTGCTTGACTTTGCTCAGTTTTGATTTTTGAAAAATGAAACACTAAATTCAGTTCAGGTGATTAACATTCCACGTTTACCTTTACTGTGGAGCACTGCTGACAATGTTTCGAACCGTGCTCACAAATTTATGAGCATTTATCACGCGGTTTAAATTTCTAAATGACTGATGGAAATGAAGTCCAAGGCATATTCATTGACTTGGAAATGTTCCTGAAGCCATCCTTTGACTTGTCTCAAGAAAACTGGCTGTAAAAGTGAAGATTTAATTGTTATATTTACAATAAATTGCACCTTTCCCTGGAATGCGTTGTAAGTTATGGTAAGAAATTAAATTAATTTAACGACACACACACAAAAAAAATTATATCTTGGGTTGATAGTGTTTGCAATGAAATACCTAGAAGTCAAAGTAAATGTAAGGATCACTGCAGGTTTTTTTACTGCCATTTTCCATATCATCCAAACTTTGTGCTTGTGAATGAAATAAAAGAATCCATGAAACAGCTCAGTATCCAGATGTTTAACTCTAAGAAATAAAAAGGAGGGCCACAAGCAAAATTGACACAACTCCTGCATCATCCACTAAATGAGGCAGTAAAATATCTTGCATATGTAAATGACATGCATTTATATAGCACTTTTCCATCTGAATTAGATGCTCAAAGCGCTTTAAATTAATGCCTCACATTCACCCCAATGTGAGGGTGCTGCCATATAAGGTGCTCACTACACACTGGATGCAACTGGGAGATTTAGGACCTTGCCCAAGGGCTCTTTGTGATTTTCCAGTCAGGCTGGGATTTGAACCGAGGATCTTCTGGTCTCAAGCCCAACGCCTTAACCACTAGACCATCACCTCCCCTAGGTGTAAATCGCCATTTTGGGCTCATGCTCGTTATGTGCTTTCAACTGTGGTAAGTAAGTCCCTTCGGCTGCTCCCTTGTTTGCACTCGGGGTCGCCACAGCAAATCCAAGGTGGATCTGCATGTTGAATTGTCACAGGTTTTACGCCGGATGCCCTTCCTGATGCAACTCCACATTACATGGAGAAATGTGGCAGGGGTGGGATTTGAACCCAGAACTTTTGCACTGAAACCAAGCGCATTAACCACTTGGCCACTGTGGTGACAGTTAAAATAACAAGAACTCTGTCAGTATCCAACTATTTATGAGCCTGACTATATAATCTAAAGTAAACCTGAAAACCTGGCGCACGAAAGCAACTATGGACAGATAAGGAGCCTGTTACCAACATTGTAAGTCTTCAAACAGCTGCGGTTTGAAAAAACATTTGCCCTGTCCTCGCCCGTGGACCGATGGCGATGGTGAGGGGTCGCTGCACAGGCTCCGCTTCAGCTGGATTTGTTATTAATCAAATCACGAGTGTAGTGAGCGCCCAAAGCACAGCACCCTACTTCCTCACTGCAGGGACAGAAACAAAGAAGTGCTTGAATACACACACCACACACACACACACACACACACACACACACACACACACACACACACACACACACACACACACACACACACACACACACACACAAACACAGAAATTGGTTGGAGCACATCATCCTGCCATAAAACGAGAAGATGTGTGTCCAACGGTAAAGCAGCTGCACCTGTTACCTCGAGGCTGGACTGCACTGCACCTGATGTGCACGATGTAGTGTGTACAGTGTCAGGCTGAGTGGCTTGGACGACAATTCCAGCAAACACACACACGACAAGCTGAATGCTTATTTGCACTCGGTGACAAACGTCCGACTACACGCCACTTCCTCCTGTGTCAACTGGATTTATGTCAGCTGCACAAAATGTGCCAGAATCAAATCATCAAGTGCAAAACAGGGTGCACTGTGTGATAAAAGTGCAACAAAAAGTCGCTGAACAACAGCAGATGAATTGAAGAGGGGGCGTCACATGTGGCTCGTACTTTACTGTAATCTAAATACTGTACGTGGGGGATTTAGCGTGGAAATGAATCGTGGCCTTGATTGCTGCTCCTGCAGAACGCTGCAAGCTGACATTCTGAAAGAGTGATGCTGAGAGAGTCACTAAGCAGAGGACAAACGGCAGTGATACGCAAACACAAAATCAAATACAACCATCCATTTGCACAAGCACGCACATCTGAGCATAATTGTGCGCGAGTGTTAAACTCTAAAGCTAGTTTGTTATTTGCAAATAAACATTTTATGAGCCTTTATTTATCTTAATGTTAAGTTTATTTTCAGACTGTGGCTGAGAACGTGACCAAGGTGAGTGCCTTAAACCAGTAATTCGTGATGGAGGCAATCGTTCACATAACTATATCACATCACTAACTTTAGCATGACCAAACTGTTCATCTGTGACCATTTTATTACATTTTATTATTTTATTAAATCCATTTTATTACAAATTTTTACGCACACAGAAAGCCACCCACCCATGCATGTTTTCCCCGTGGGTTTCCTCCGGGTGCTCCAGTTTCCTCCCACATGCAAAGATATGCGGGTTGGGCGGATTGGAAACTTTAAATTGTCCGTAGGTGTGCGAGTGGGTGTGAATGTGTGTGTCTGTTTGTGGCCCTGTGACAGACTGGCGTCCTGTCCAGGGTGTACCCCGCCTCGCGCTCTATGACTGCTGGGATAGGCTCCAGCCCACCGTGACCCTTAATTGGACTAAGCGGTTGAAGATGAGTGAGTGACTGACAATAGCAACCCATTTTGGTGTGGATCTAGATTTTGAGAAACCAACATTTGTCGAGAATGTGTGAAATTTTGACTCAGTGGGTGAAATGCTGAGAAATGTTGGTTTCTCAGAATATAAAAGATGGAGAACCACGCCCTACTTTTTCTGGGTCAGGCTAAAAACCTCTCAATCGCCCTTCATACATCCAAGTTTGTTTGTTTTTTAAACTTTCATCTACATCACGATTTTCAGGATTTTTTTTTAAATCACTTTCTTGTGCATGGGCATCCAAACACCCACACCACCATATGCTTGAAGGTTCGACTTATGAGCTGAACAGAACTGAAGTGGTTGTTGCCCCTTGGTGGTGGAACCCTCTCTACCGAGTACCACTCTAGTTATTTATGTGCCAGGTGCCCAAAGGCAGATAATTCATTTATACATTCAGAAGCTGTTTTAACCTCATTAGTATCACATTCACATCAAAGTGTTAAATAAGCACATTAGTTTCTTTTATTTTCAAAGTCTGGGTTTTGTGCCAACCGAGACCATGGCTGCTTGTTCTTCTGCTAGCTCAATTATTCAAATATAAATTAAATAATTTTTGCCAAACTTGGTGAAACATGATCTTGGCTCAGAAAAATGCTGTTTAATTTAGAGCACATCTGCAAATATTTAAAAGTATTTTCATGTGCGCATTTGTACGTCAGCCAGAGGCAGCGTTGTTCTGGACGCAGCTTTAAGTTGGCATCATGGTTCCGCCCTGCTGGCCCGTCCCATCGCAGGAAACAGACTAATGGTTGGTTTTGGGAGTGATCCTGAACTCATGGAACCAAAGTCTGCGGTTTTGATACATGTCACAGACAGCTGGACTATGCACGCCTGAAGGTGTCACGCGAGTGTGCAGCTTTGTGACTGTGTGTGCGTCTCAGCAGTTCAAATTCTTCACATCTTTAGCTCTGAAACGCTACATACAAAAACAACTGCATTCAAATGCCATTGCAGAGTGATTAATCAGATGCCACGCCCCTTCTAAACATATCACTGAACCCCAGCAACACAGGAACCAGTCCAACCTGACCAGGCTCCCAGGGCCCAATGACAGACGAGTCGGCCCGTAACTTCCTGTCTATCCCAAGCACAGCTGCACTCAAACAGCACACTGGGAGATAATTCAAATAAAAGGAGATTTAATAAACAAAAGCAGCCCTGAGCGAAGATATGTTCAAGTTTACTTGTTTGTTTTTTGTTTTATTGCAAAGTGGGTAAAGAAAATCAGCTCTGAGCAGATTTTGCCTTCATTTTGTCAGCTTGTAACACAGAAGATGCACAGTGTGTTTGTAGGGAAACACTGAGTTTCAAAATTAAGTTTTGATCAGAGGTGGATCCAGGTGGTTGGCCATGGTGGCCAGTGCCACCTCTGGTGTTGGCCCACTCCATGTGATATCCTGGGAAATTATTGGTTTCATACATTAATAATAATAATAATAATAACAATAATAATAATAATCATCATCATCATCATTTATATAGAACTATCTATCTATCTATCTATTCACTGCATCTTATAGGGTGCATACCTACAAACAATCATGCCTAGGTTAAACGAAATCCTCTTCAACAAACACGACCTTTTGTGTGATTCATTCGTACATATAACAACACCAAAGCTACATTTATGCTCACCATTGTTGTGAGGGAGGTCTCTCACACACAATGTTACGACACAAACACAATGGAGTTGCATTCCTACTAGATTTTGTGGCAATGTGCAAGTAGTTTTGCCACCGGTTATTATTTCCCAACCCAAACCGGGGTACTTGCAGCCCCGTCCCTCTGGGGGGTTTCAGAGAATGTTGCAACAGAAAACTTGCCTTTACCACTGGGTGGAGGTGTACACGCCATATTCAAGGATTCTTTATTGTCATATGCTTCCACATGACATGATACAAAAATAGGTTTCAAAAGGTCCTGGGGTTAAATACACTAACACTAAATGGGAATATAAATAAATAAGAGCAAGAATAAAATAAAATGAAAAGCAACACAGTTGTAATGAGTAGCATGACTGAATTATTGTGCAAACATTACAGTTGTGCAAATCAGTTGTGTTATATGAGTATGCAGAAGTCCAGTTATTGTGCAAAGTACTGGTGCACAAAAGGAAAAGGTGTTGTGCAACCAAGGTATTAACAGGTGTTTACCCATCCGAGGTAGTGCGGTTACTGTTAATGTGCAGGAAAAGCAACAGAGCTATAGTGCTCCACCAGAACGCAACAGCCTCACAGCCTCTGGGAAGAAGCTGTTTCTCAGTCTGGTGGTTCAGTACCTGATGCTCTGCAGCATCCTGCCCAAGGGAAGAGGAATGAACATCATGCTTGCCAGGTGGGTGGGGTCCTTTTTTGATGCTGGAGGCCCTTTTCCTACATCTATTTGTGTAAATGTTCGTGGCGGTTGGCAGGATCCTCTGTGCAACATTCACAACCCTCTTCAGAGCCTTCTTGTCCACACTACACAGTGATGCAGGAGCACATAACACTCTCCACCATGCACCTGTAGAAGGCCCCCAGATCAGTACCATTAACTCCAATGCGCCTCAGCCTCCTGAGGAACTAAAGGCGCTGGTGTACCTTCTTGACCAGGGCTGAGGTGTTGTTGGCCCAAGTGAAGTCATTGGTGATTTTCACACCCAGATACCTGAAGGTGTCGACTGCTTCCACAGCTGTTCCTCCTTTTTTACAGCCTCAGTCACAGCACTAACCTTCCCACTCTCGAGATGTGGACGCATCAAATGCCTCACCCGGCGACAAAAGTGTGCCATATTTCAACAGAGCGTGTGGAAATCGCTGCTCCGAGCATATTAAAGCAATGAAAAGGACCAATTTACACCACAGACAACTTCACTCTCTCTGTGAAGGCACCTGTCTCCAAACTGCAGGTGACTCATCCATTTCCGTACTTATTAAATTATCTGAATCTCTTCTTTTTTCCTTTAATTTCCTCTTTTTGTAGAGAGCCACGTCAGAGTGCCTCACTCGCTCCTTGCTTTCACAAGGCAGACGCAATAAACACTCATGGAGCCTTTCAAAAATTACAGCACACGCACACAAATGTGCTCACGTACTAATTTAACGAGGCATATGTGTCCTTAATCCAAATGATAGTGTGTCGTAAACAGTGCTGTTCAGTCCTTCTGGCCACAAAGCTGAGCTGGTTCGTCAAATAAATCTGACGAACCAGCTCAGCTCTCTGATTCAGCGTGAAACTCCAAGCTTTAGATGATTATATCCAGCATTCTCACTTCTTGTGATAATTATGGGTACATGTACCCACCGGCCATAAAAATTGAAAAAGTGGATATTTGGGGGTTACAGCAAAAAACAATCTCAGTAACTCACCAAAAATATCTCTTATTTGTAGAAGTCAAAGATATAATTTGGACCATTCTGCCTCAGACAAGTCGAGCCGCTATGATATAATTCTTTGACAGTCACAGTCACATGATTCAAAGATAATAAAATACTGAATTATACCATGATTTTATTTTTCACTTTAGGCTTGTGCACCTTTTTATTTATTCTCAGCTTTAAAAATGGATTTGTCTCTCCAGCAATTTTCATGTAGCCTCAAGTTTTCTGTCAGTCCCCCCCGTAGGCTTATACGAGGTCTGTTAGAAAAGTATCCAACCTTTTTATTTTTTTCTAAAACCATATGGATTTGAATCACGTGTGATTGCGTCAGACAAGCTTGAACCCTCGTGCGCATGCGTGAGTTTTTCCATGCCTGTCGGTTGCGTCATTCACCTGTGAGCAGGCTTTGAGTGAGGACTGGTCCACCCCCTCGGCGGATTTTCATTGTCAGGAAATGGCGGAATGATTTGGGCTTTTTTCCCATCAGAATTTTTTCAGAAACTGTGAGAGACCTCCAGGTGGACGCCGTTCAGAAAATTAATATGGCTTTCAGGGACGATTTTATGGGGATTACACAGATTAAGGAGTGATCCAGACGGTTTAAAGACCACCCACAACTGCTGAGAGCGTGGCGTGCTCCCAGCCCCCATCAACAGGCTCACACCCCGCTGGAACAACCAGATCATTTCCAACGTGTAGGCTTTGTTGATCCGGGACTCATCTGACTTTCACAAAAAGGCTGAAGAAGTGGACATCAGCACTTTTTCGGTACATTCCACCGTTACAGGAGTTTTTTTCATGGAAAGAAAAGCAGAGGGACGCGCCACAGAGCCGTTCATTACGCGGGACAAAACCACCTCCGTGTTGGTCTCACAGGATGGCTTAAAGGTGGATTTCAGAGGGATTCTGGTTGCTTTTCAGTCGTGTGATTATCCTATTGTGATTGTGCATGAGCTGGACATGCCCCAACATGTCCTGTGAGGCTTCATCACGGCGTTGCTTTGCGCCATCCTCTTTCCATGACAAAAACTCCTGTAACAGTGGAATGTGACGTTCATTTCTAAACTGGACGCTGTCTTGATCCGGTATGTCGTCTGACTAGCACAGGAATTGTGAAAAGACGTGGACATCAGCATTTTTTCGGCACATTGAGACAGACGTGCGGAGGAATTCCACGCGTCGCGGTGGAGCTGCATGGCGCAAAGCAACGCCGTGATGAAGCCTTCCGGGACATGTTGGGGCAGGTCCAGCTCATGCACAATCACAATCGGATAGTCACACGACTGAAAAGCAACCGGAATCCATCTGAAATCCACCTTTAAACCGTCCTGTGAGACCAACACCGAGGTGGTTTTGTCCCACGTAATGAACGGCTCCATGGCGCGTCCCTCCACTTTTCTTTCCATGAAAAAAACTCCTGTAACGGTGGAATGTACCGAAAAAGTGCTGATGTCCACATCTTCAGCCTTTTTGTGAAAGTCAGACGAGGTCCCGGATCAACAAAGCTTTCATGTTGGAAATGATCTGGTTGTTCCAGGCGAATGACACAACTGACAGGCGTGAAAAAACTCACGCATGCGCACGAAGGTTCAAGCTTGGCTGATGCAATCACACGTGATTCAAATCCATATGGTTTTTGAAAAAAATAAAAAGGTTGGATACTTTTCTAACAGACCTCGTACATCTTGTGCGTATAGCACAGCAGGTGCTCTGATCGCCTCTGATGCAGATGCGAAAATGTTTCACACTGACTAGGGATGTTATTTTTTTTTTATCTGCATGCAGTGCACATGACAAAGGAGGTGATCCAGACACTGTGCCTTTGGACCACAAATGCGTCTCCCAAACACATCTTTTATAAGCATCCATGGTTGAAAGAAATAGCAGAAAATAAATTTTCCTGGCAGCGCATCGTGTGAGTACAGTGGCAGAAGTGTCAGTGTTACTTTGCACATGTCCAGAATACACTCTGTGACTGATTTTTACTCTGCACCACATCACTGATACTGAATTTTTTCATGGACGCCACGTAAAATAAAGTAAAATAAAGTTTAAAATGTGTTTTTTAAGCTACTTTCAAGACCTTATTTCTTAAGGACAGATTAAATGTGAAAACAACGCGGTTTTAACTTATAAAAATTAATCTGCCAATGGAAACGTGAAAAATTTACTGTTGCATCATCTAAAAACAAGTCCTTATATCTTAATGAAATTTTACTTGTTAAGTGATTGTGTCTTAGATTAAGTGTATATTAGATTTTTGACTAGAAATTACATTCTGAAATGTACGATTTTGTGTTTTTTGCAGTGTGAAAATATGCCTGTTCTAATAACACTGATCAAAAATCAAAAATCAAAAATTCTTGCATGGATTTTGAGAACTGATTTAGGATAATTTTGGGGTCCAAATCTGACCTCAGATTTCCTCTATCACATCTTTTTTTTTTTGCAATCTACAAATTCTGTATTGATGGATTACGTAAAAGGTGCTTATTAACGAGTTTGACGCCACTAATCATGCACAAAAGCAGCTTCAAAAGCATAGATTTTAAAACCAGGTTCACGAAATGTGTACAAACAGCTCTAATATCGTTTATGGCACCGAAGCAGTGTGAGACTGCAGCTTTTGCTTCAATGCTTGATATGACATATGTGTTTTCATATCTCAAAAACGTGATGTGATTGGCAAAAACACCAGATTCAGATTCAGCACCCCAAATAACCCAAAATCCATTAAAAAACCCCATGCACAAACTTTTCCATGCCCTTTACTGTAAAATCTAAACACCTTAAAATGCAGAACAAGTCCATTTGGCCTTATCATTTATAAACACTGCAGCAAATGTACGTTTTGTAAATTACTTAAATCAAGGTCTGGCTGACAACATGACACACTGGGCCTGAGATACTGATGCTTCTTTGTAAACTCGCTGTGCCGTAATAACTGAGCAGGCTTTTAGCAGATGGAAAAGACGAGTGTGTGAAGTCTGTAAATAATGATTCATCGGAGTGTGAGATGCTTTACTACAAATACAGGCAGAAACACCATTCGTCTGCCACCCTGGCAGAGGTGGACATGAACATAATTTTATGTTCATGTCCCTGAGATGGACCTTCCAGCATGTCTTTGCCCAAATGTCCTCAAAAGTATGCTTCGATCATTTCTGAATCGCCTTGGTTCCTGGATGGCAACCACCCAGGCAGACAAACAGTCCCTTTCCACCTCTTGAAAGTACCCATCTGTCTGCCACAGTCAGATGAAAAGCAGGTGTCCTCTTGGTCTTCGCCACGAAAGCTAACGTTTCCTCACAAAGCAGGTTATACTTCTCATCTGAGTCTCCTCCATTAGTGATCAATCATTTGAAGCAAAGTCATTCCAGGATCCTCCGAAGAAACTTGCTACCAAAGACATCAAATCATCACCTGAGGTCATTGGTCAGCATCCAAGTCTCATAAACATACAGGAAGACAAGAAGCACCAGGACCCCAAAAACTTGGACCTTCGTACTCATGCAATCATAACCAAACACCGCTCTGTCCAGCCACCTCATGACTCCATAAGCTCTTCCTTCCTAGGTGTTTCTCAATCTCCAAGGCTGAGGACCTGGAGACATGATTGACATGGCCAAGAAAAGTGAATGCTTCAACAGGTTTGACACTTTCACCACATCCAGATACACTTCTGATGGCCGAATCCAGGAAGTCATTGCAAACCTGGATCTTATTCTTCATCCAGGACAATCACTCACTCAACTTCTAAAGTACTACCATCTGTGTATTCATTGACTTAACAATACACATTATACATATGAGGTCTGTCCATAAAGTATAGGTCCTTTTTATTTTTTTCAAAAACTATATGGATTTCATTCATATGTTTTTACGTCAGACATGCTTGAACCCTCGTGCGCATGCGTGAGTTTTTCCACGCCTGTCGGTGACGTCATTCGTCTGTGAGCACTCCTTGTGGGAGGAGTCGTCCAGCCCCTCGTCGGAATTCCTTTGTCTGAGAAGTTGCTGAGAGACTGGCGCTTTGTTTGATCAAACTTTTCTAAACCTGTGAGACACATCGAAGTGGACACGGTTCGAAAAATTAAGCTGGTTTTCGGTAAAAATTTTAACAGCTGATGAGAGATTTTGAGGTGAGACTGTCGCTTTAAGGACTTTTCACGGTGCGAGACGTCGCGCAACGCTCTCAGGCAGCGTCATCAGCCTGTTCAAGCTGAAAACCTCCACATTTCAGGCTCTATTGATCCAGGACGTCGTGACAGAACAGAGAAGTTTCAGAAGAAGTCGGTTTCAGCATTTTATCCGGATATTCCACTGTTAAAGGAGATTTTTTCAATGAAAGACGTGCGGACGGGTCCGCGCGTCGGGACGCAGCCGACGCGGTGCGGCAGCACAGGAAAAACACCTCCGTGTTGATAACCATTTGTAAAATCCAGGCGGCTTTTGATGGCTTTCAGTGGAGTGAGTATATGAGAAATTGTTTAACAGCTGGACATGTTCCAAATTGTCCTTAAGGCTTCCAACGGAGATGTTTTTCCTGTGGCGGAGCGTCGCGGCGGCTGCGAGCCGACGCTGCAATCCGCCCGCACGTCTTTCATTAAAAAAATCTCCTTTAACAGTGGAATATCCGGATAAAATGCTGAAACCGACTTCTTCTGAAACTTCTCTGTTCTCTCACGACATCCTGGATCAATAGAGCCTGAAATGTGGAGGTTTTAAGCTTGAAACAGGCTGACGACGGCGCCTGAGAGCGCTGCGCGACGTCTCGCACTGTGGGAAGTCCTTAAAGCGACAGTCTCACCTCAAAATCTCTCATCAGCTGTTAAAATTTTTACCGAAAACCAGCTTAATTTTTCGAACCATGTCCACTTCGATGTGTCTCACAGGTTTAGAAAAAATTTTGATCAAACAAAGCGCCAGTCTCTCAGCAACTTCTCAGACAAAGGAATTCCGACGAGGGGCTGGACGACTCCTCCCACAAGGAGTGCTCACAGACGAATGACGTCACTGACAGGCGTGGAAAAACTCACGCATGCGCACGAGGGTTCAAGCATGTCTGACGTAAAAACATATGAATGAAATCCATATAGTTTTTGAAAAAAATAAAAAGGACCTATACTTTATGGACAGCCCTCGTATACTATATAGATGTCAATGCTATGTATACATGTTATTGAACCAACAGCAGCATACAGCACAGAACAAGTATCACTGCCCATTTCAAACAGGCACAGTTGTCCTTTTCATGCCCAAGTGTGATCAGGTGGAATGTAGGAATATGCCTGTCAAGAGGTAGCAGAACTTGACTCCACCAAGACCATTAAAAACCTGGTCAAAAATCAGTTACAGTGCATTTCTGGTATTCACACATTGTGTGTACATGCAGAATGCATGTACACACAATGAAACTGAATTTAAAAATTAAAGACAATAAAGTTTAGCACTATTGAAAATACAAAATCTGACTTTATGGCTACACCTCAGGGAGCTTGGGTGGCCGCTGTTTGCGCATGAAAATTCAGTAAGGTATATCTTATATATCTATATATCTATATATATATATATATATATATATATATATTATATATATATATATATATATATATATATACGAGGTCTCTTAGATAATAAACCGACCCTTTTATTTTTTTTTTAACTATATGGATTTGAATGACATGCGATTACACCAATCATGCTTGAACCCTCGTGCGCATGCGTGAGTTTTTTCACGCGTGTCGGTGACGTCATTTCCCTGTGGGCAGGCCTTGAGTGAGATGTGGTCCCGCCCTCTCGGCTGAATTCCTTTGTTTCACACGCTGCTCGAGACGGCGCACGTTGCTTTATCAAAATTTTTTCTGGACCTGTGAGGAATATCCGAGTGGACACTATTCGAGAAATTAAGCTGGTTTTCTGTGAAAAGTTTAACGACTGATGAGAGATTATGGGGTGTTTCTGTCGGTGTAAGGACTTCCCATGGAGCGGGACGTCCTGCATCGCTTCCAGGCGCTGTCGTCGGCCTGTTTCGAGCTGAAAACATCCTAATTTAAGGCTTAATTCACCCAGGACATCGTGAGAGAACAGAGAAGATTCAGAAGAGGCCGGCATGAGGAATTTATGCGGACATTCCACTGTTTAAGGACATTTTTTAATGAAAGACGTACGCGCAAATTCGCCGAGTCGTTTCCGTGACGACTCGGCAAATCTGTGTGCGCCGCGACAGGAAAAACACCTCCGTATTGAAAACCATTTGTAGAATTCAGGCGGCTTTAATGGCTTTCAACAAGTGAGTAACTGAGAAATTGTTTAACAGCTTGGGCATGTTCCAACTTGCCCGTTAAGATTTCCAACGGAGGTGTTTTTCCTGCCGCGACCCCCCGCGGTCGGGTCCAGCCCGACATGCGACTCTGCCCGCACGTTCTTTCATTACAAAATGACCGTTAACAATGGAATGTCCGAATAAACTCCTCATGCCGACTTCTTCTGAAAGTTCTCTGTTCTCTGACGACTTACTGCGTCAACAGAGCCTGAAATGTGGAAGTTTTCAACTTGAAACAGCGAGACGCTGCCGCCTCGAAGCGCAGATCGCCGTCAGGCGCCGTGGACCGTCCTTAAAGCGACACTACCAGACCAAAATCTCTCATCAGCCGTTAAAATTTTTACCGAAAACCAGCTGAATTTATTGAATGGTGTCCACTCAGTTGTGCCTTACAGTTTTGAAATTTTTTTTATCAAACAAAGCAACAGTCTCTGAGCCATTCCTAAACAATGAAAAAAATCGACGAGCGGGTGGACGACTCCTCACTCAAAGACTGCCCACAGGCGAATGACGTAACCGACAGGCGTGAAAAAACTCTCGCATGCCCACGAGGGTTCAAGCATGTCTGATGTAATCACACGTGATTCAAATCCATATGGTTTTTGAAAAAAATAATAAGGTCGGATACTTTTCTAATAGACCTCGTATATATATACAGGGTTGGGTAGGATTACTTTGAAATGTAATCCAAAAGTAATCAGATTACAAGTAATCCAAATGTATGTATGTATATACATACATGTAATCCACATGTATTCTTTCAAAGTAATCCTACCCAACCTTGTATATATATATATATATATATATATAGCATGTACTTTAATTCAACAGAAAGTCTCTCACTTGAATTTGCTTTCTCAATAGCAGTACACCAGTTTCCAGCCCACTCCCGCTCTTAAAGGGAATGACAGATGATAATCTGATTTATTTCATCCTATGGCCAAAATACACTCAGGACTGAGTGTATTTTGGAGAGCTGGACATCAGCCATTTTCCAGCAGATTTCACTTTCAACAAGAGATTTTGCCATGGAAAGCCGCGCGGAGGCTTCGCGCATCACGACCGATTCGCTGATGAAGCGAGACAAAGGAACACCTCCGTTTCGGAGTGCCAGAGGACAAGTTGGGACATGCCTAAATGGCTGATGTCAAGCTCTTGTGATAACCAGAGAAATTGCACACGACGGTCCTGGCTCCACACAGCCATCCGTTTAGAAATGATGTGGTGGTTTCTGCCTCTCGATGGCGACTCGGAGCGCGGCGAGCCGTGCGCCATTGTGGGTCATCCTTAAAGCGGTAGTAACACTCCTTATTCTCTGGGAAGCCCGTAAAATTTTCACCAAAAGCCAGATAAATTTTTCTAATGGTTTCCAGCTGCCTGTCTCTAACAGTTTCTGAAAAAATTCTGATGGAAAAAAGCCCAAATCATTCCGCCATTTCCTCGCAATGAAACAACGACGAGAGGGGTGGACCAGTGCTCACTCAAAGCCTGCCCACAGGCGAATGACGCAACCGACAGGCGTGAAAAAACTCACGCATGCGCACGAAGGTTCAAGCTTGGCTGACGTAAAAACATATGAATCAAATCCATATAGTTTTTGAAAAAAATAAAAAGGTACGATACTTTTCTAACAGACCTCGTACATTAAGAGATATTTCAATGATCTTTCTGATAATTTTAAGCAAATCACCCCACTACCATTAGCGACTCTACACAGTGTTGCTTTCTGTCGTACCGAGCAGCCATTCGGCACTGAGTTCTTCAACTTTTTTAAAATAACAAATAAAGTCATGGGGCTGAAAAACAGCGGTCCTGTTTAAAATGGGTTTAGAACGTACAGTTACAGCGTGCCCCTTTAAGGACCGCACAAAACATTGCATGTTTGCCTGTGCTTTCATCTCCCCCCAACCCCTTTCACATCTTTTGAAGTATAATGGCGGCTTTTCTCTCACATTATCTCTCTCAGGCCTAATGAGGTAAAACATCTGGCTTGGCCTGCTGTGGAACAGAGAGGGAAGGACGACAGGACCTCGTAGTTAAAGGTCAGCGACTGGCCTTCTTCTTTAAACGTGACGGACGTGTGGAAGCGTGTTTGTGTGTATTTGCAGCTGCCGGGCTTGGTCATGGGAGCTGAGGAGATGGGTGTCCGCTGAGGAACACTGATCGCAGATGTATGAAGGAGCGAGGTTAAAGAGGCGTGAGAGATGCAACATGCACTGCTACCAGAGCTAAAAGCCCTCTTAGACCACTGACCAACAAACCTCCCTGACTTTGAGTATCACCTCCTGAAGCCCTCGGGCCCCTGCTCATGTTATTCCTCTCTCCAACTCTGCTTTCGCGTTTTTTTTCCCCTCCATGGCTGTGGCTCTGTGTGTCTCTGCCATTGGCCCTCTCAGTCTCTGTCTGTCAGGCTGAATGGAAGGGTCAGTTCAAAAAGGCTGCCAGGCAGAGCTGCTGGCAGGCCACAGTGTGCCGCAGGCTTTGAAGTGAAGAGTAGATCAAAAAGGTGCCTTTTTTTCATGCAACTATACACCACAGCCAAGACATATAAACAGCCATCTGCTGTTGCTGTTCTTCAAAGTTGTGCCGTTCGATTTACTACAAATGAAATGTTGCATATTTTAGCTTTTATGATAGTGAAATCGTTGTATACTGGACGCGTTCGCATTTAGTCCAGTTGAACTGAATGATAACAAACAGCCATGTGTTTCTATTATGAACCTAATAAAAGACAAACCGAACAGCTGGAAAGATGCTGATAGAACTTTCACTATGAACTGACAGTACAAGATAAGAGCTGTGCACCTTTACTCTCTCTCAAAGCATGCTGGGATAGCATCCAACCACAAACGGGATAGGCAGGCACAGATAATGTTGAGTGGATAGATGAGGAAAGGAGAAGTACACTCAACAAAAATATAAACGCAACACTTTTGGTTTTGCTCCCATTTTGTATGAGATGAACTCAAAGATCTAAAACTTTTTCCACATACACAATATCACCATTTCTCTCAAATATTGTTCACAAACCAGTCTGAATCTGTGATAGTGAGCACTTCTCCTTTGTTGAGATAATCCATCCCACCTCACAGGTGTGCCATATCAAGATGCTGATTAGACACCATGATTAGTGCACAGGTGTGCCTTAGACTGCCCACAATAAAAGGCCACTCTGAAAGGTGCAGTTTTATCACACAGCACAATGCCACAGATGTCGCAAGATTTGAGGGAGCGTGCAATTGGCATGCTGACAGCAGGAATGTCAACCAGAACTGTTGCTCGTGTATTGAATGTTCATTTCTCTACCATAAGCCGTCTCCAAAGGCGTTTCAGAGAATTTGGCAGTACATCCAACCAGCCTCACAACCGCAGACCACGTGTAACCACACCAGCCCAGGACCTCCACATCCAGCATGTTCACCTCCAAGATCATCTTAGACCATCCACTCGGACAGCTACTGGAACAATCGGTTTGCATAACCAAAGAATTTCTGCACAAACTGTCAGAAACTGTCTCAGGGAAGCTCATCTGCATGCTCGTCGTCCTCATCGGGGTCTCGACCTGACTCCAGTTCGTCGTTGTAACCGATTTGAGTGGGCAAATGCTCACATGTGCTGCCGTTTGGCACGTTGGAGAGGTGTTCTCTTCACGGATGATGCGAAGGAGATGTGTTGCACTGCATGAGGCAAATGGTGGTCACACCAGATACTGACTGGTATCCCCCCCAATAAAACAAAACTGCACCTTTCAGAGTGGCCTTTTATTGTGGGCAGTCTAAGGCACACCTGTGCACTAATCATGGTGTCTAATCAGCATCCTGATATGGCACACCTGTGAGGTGGGATGGATTATCTCAACAAAGGAGAAGTGCTCACTATCACAGATTCAGACTGGTTTGTGAACAATATTTGAGAGAAATGGTAATATTGTATATGTGGAAAAGGTTTTAGATCTTTGAGTTCATCTCATACAAAATGGGAGCAAAACCAAAAGTGTTGCGTTTATATTTTTGTTGAGTATAGTTACACTACTACACTCAAAAAATGGCTCTTTGGATGAACTCAATTCAATTATGGGCAGGATCTCCATCTAATAAATATATGCAGCCCCAACTCAAATAAAACACATCCATGCAAGACAATGTAATTTAATTGAGTTGGGACGATATATATTTATTAGACGGAATTCAATCCAATGAGTCAGTTTTTTACTCAAACAACTGACTCAATGGATGAACTCAATTCAATTATAGGCTGGATTTCCATATAATAAATAATAAATATATTTGTCCCAACTAAATTAAATTAAATTATCTTGCATGGATGTACTTTATTTGAGTTGGGGCTGCATATATTAACGACTCATAACTGAATTGAGTTCATCCAATGCATCAGTTTTTTGAGTGATAGAGGGTCTGAGACTATTCCATATCGTGAAACGGATACGAGTCTAAGGCTCCCCCCAAATGGGTTTCCAGTCCATCACAGGTTACTTCCCCGGGTAAGGGCCCTGTCCCACTGGGGAGAGGATTAATTGCGCATGAATTGAGTACACAAATTGCGGGCGTTCATTGTCGTCCGCAACAAAAATGGCCAAAAATGACAAATGTCCCAGTATGAATTACGGATATATTAATAATATATAGCGAATATATGATGAACAATCACGGTTATATAACGCATGTAGTGAGGAAACTGATCTGACACATTGAGATTATCACAGCAGTATTATGGGTGTATTATGAATGCATCGCGCACGTGTTGCGCTTGCACGGCATCTGCATTGCGGTCATAAAATAAGCGCACTCGCTCCTTTCGGCATCACTATCCACACCAACAATACAGCCTCTGGAGCATTTGCTGGACTTGGACAAGTTGATCACAGAGTTAATGTTCATGTTGTCATGTGAGGGTTAACTGTTCATGAGTTTGGGGAGTGGGAGGGGGGAAGCAGCTCGGGGTGTGAGACTGTGGGTTTTTTTTTTTTTTTTTGAGAGTGTCACAGAAAACAGACTTCAGCGTCAGTTGTGGCTAAACAGCAACTCTTCCTTTTATTGGTGTTAAGTAAAGTCCTGGATTGCAGCAGCTACGTCTTTGTTGGATCTACACAGCCGGACCGGCACTGACTGGCAGGTATGTCGCTTTCTGCCACATATAGTACTTTGGGTTTACGTGACGTGTTTGTTATGCATTCACAGATTGTCCGCAAATCAGCTGCAAAGCAGATGTAATAAAAACACTTTATTCGTGGCCAGTTTGCATGCATTCGCTACAACTTATTTTAGTTTGTGATGTGGACATGATGAGCACGCAATATATCTGTTTTACACACTGTTCCGGTCTGCTGCCAAGCCGCAAATCCCCATCAGTTGCGGATATCAGCAGTTAACGGCAGATATACAGCGCATAGAGTGAGTATATATTGTGTATGAATTGAGTATATTTGGAGTATGTAAGGCGGATGTAATCTGCATCCAGATTTTTGAGCTACTCAAAAATCCTGGCTGCGGACATGTGTGCCTCTGCAGATGATCATGGAGGTGTTCGGATGACGGCTGACTCATACAGGCATGTTACACGGACACTGCGGATGTTTGGCGAATATGGGCCAATTCTGTGCGCAATCCATATGCAAATCCTCCGAAACGCCAGTGGGACAGGGGCCTAAGGTTGGTACTCATTCACAGCTGGCACGTCCCATCGGGAGGAGGCCCCGGGGAAGACCCAGGACTCGCTGGAGGGACTACGTCTCTTGGCTGGCTTGGGAACACCTTGAGGTTCCCCCGGAGAAGCTGGGGGAGATGTGTGTGGATTGGGAGGTCTGGGCGGCTTTGCTTGACCTGCTGCCCATGCGACCCGACTCCGGATAAAGCGGAAGAAAATGGATGGATGGATGGATATATATATATATATATATATATATATATATATATATATATATATATATATATATATATATATATATATATATATATTAATCAAAATCCACCTCCAACTACTTTGTATGTGAACCTAAATTTGTTCCTATAAGCTATTAAAAAAAAATATTAATCTCCCAACTTAGAAAAAGTGTTGGGAAAGTGTAGGAACACGGACCCACAACAGGAGGCGCAAATGAACGGACAATGGAGGAAGTCAAATAACACTTTTACTGTTGTGAAACAAGCACAACAAACACAACCGATTACAATAACAGACAATAAAGCCGAATCACAAAGGTGTCATGTGGGCAGGCTCGAAGATAGGAGACGTCTGTCCAAAGCAGAACCGGAACCACACGATTTCCTCCGCCACCGAACCCCGGGAATACTGGAGCCGCCAAGTCCCAAACTCCCAGGTGGCCACTGCCTCCGCTTGTCGGATCCGGTACTGCTGGCGAGGAACAGAAACAGTCAGATGTGGGTGCGCCTGCACCCAGCAACACGTATGGTGGAAAAACCACCTCCACCTCTCGTCAGGAAAAACACTGTAGTGCAGGAATGTGAGTACTTATCCAAATACAGTCTCCTGCTGTTCTTTTCTCTTTCTGTGTAAAGGCAAAAAGTATTTAATGGTCAAAAGATAATCTGTTTGGCTGGATACGTTACCTCCTTGGTAGAGCGATATCTCAGCAGAGAAGTGGAGATGACGTCTTGCAGATATACCGCTGCGGATCAGAAGATTGGTAACAGCTGTCGTAGGTGACAGCTGTCACCCCGGCTGCTCCTGTGAGATGGCAGCGCCCTCTGGTGCCTGGAGCCCGCACTCCAGGCAGGGTGCCCTCTGGTGGTGGTGGGCCAGCAGTACCTCCTCTTCAGCGGCCCACACAACAAAAAGCAGATGTGTGAAAGTGACTAACATATTTCATTTCATTTCTGTGCTACTGTCGATAAAATCTATGTGAGACAAATAATACAAAAGAGAACAAAGAAGACAAGATGTAGAAAAAGGTTTTGTATGCGAAAAGGAATACGAGATAAAAAAAGAAAGCACATAAGAGGAAAAGCTAGTCATTTATACGCCTGTTGACCCTTCTGAGTGTCCCGTTCCTCGTCTGCTGCGCCTCCTTTCTTTGCTCGGTGCCTTTTGCCTCCTGGCTTTACAGAGAAATGAGCTTGAGCGCTCGTCTGTGCTTTTGAAGTCCTTTGGTTATCAGCCAAGCGTAGCGCTGTACCTGCAGCCATCTGTGAAGCCACCGCCAGCAGACGCCCATCGCTCCACTTCCCTTCCGTGACCGAGCGGGGCCGGAGCCAGGAGCGGTGATGAGGCTGGCAGCACTGCTTAGCCCAAAGTTGCCAGGCCACAGACACAGCGGAGATCTTTGCTCTCTGGGCACGTCAGAAGGTGTGCACGTACCCTGAATCTGGGCAAACCTCGGCCTCAAGCGTCTAATCTTTGCCCATCTTTGCCATTAAAATGGGCGAATCAATGAAAAATGGCAAATTGTGATCTACTAAAATCAGGACGTTTGCTCAGTTTATTTTTAATGACCATCCACAGTCAACTTGCAGTTCCTTCATAGTCCCCCAGGTGGCCATGACCCACACTTTGAGAATCACTCATCAAATCAATCAAACATTTGTGTTTATCTTTCCTGGGAGCCGCTGGCTTCAGTTTTTTCTGGTACAACAGTAAAATCAACTTGTTGTTGCTGAAAACTGTACTGAAAAACAGCAATTCACTCACAACAAATAAAGTGAGATGTGACCAATATAACCCCGAGAGTTTTGATTCAATTTGGACCACATTTTGTGGCAGGACTAAGGATCAGCCAAGGACAAGGTGATTTCATTTTTTGAAAAACTGGTTAAAATTCAAGATAACAGACCAAGTTGAAAATCTGGACACCATGAATATGCAGCATATTACGCACATTTACAATGCCTCTTTCAAGTTAATTGCTAAAGATATGCCTTTATTGCATACACATATCACTTTTGGTCACATGACTTTTGACCTTGAAAGGTCAAACTAAAGGTCATCATTGTTTAACAATTTATAGCCAATATGGATTACACACAGTGGAAATGTTGTGTGTTAGCCAAGACTAAAGTGTTTCCAGTTTTGGACAGACTTGATTAAACACACAGAACTACATACTATGATACCAGCGCCGTTCCAAAGAATTCATTTGCATGACTTAGTGCCAGACACGTAAGGCATGAGCGTTGCACTCAAGATTCCACTTCTTGTCTGAAGTGGAATCTGAAGAGCGACATGCCATAAAGCTCTGCAGCAGCACTTTTAAAGTTCTACAAAACACCTTCAAACTTATCTACACTGGTCGTGTTGGAAGCTAGACCACAGAAGAAAAGCAATGATCTAAAATAGATTCAGTACTTTAACAAAGTTGATGGCATTTCACACAACACACATTACACTGTAAATAGTAACTCAGTTACAAACCTCCGATGATTCCAACATTGCAAATAATGCGCTTAAGGTTTAGACTAGAGTCCCTAAATTCAGAGAGTAGCGACATGACGAGTCAAAAAAAAAAAAAAAAAAAAACTCAAGGTGCCATCTTGGGTTCAAAATAGCATTAATCTGTTAATCTGTCTGCATGGAAATCCAGCTATTTTATTTATTTATTTGCTAAAAATGCCGGGTTGTTGCGCATTTGGAGGCACAAACAGACACAACAAGGGCTTCAAGATGTACAGATTCCCTTCAGATGAGAACAGAAGAAAATTTTGGGAAAATAGAGTCAGCCGTGTGGGATGGAAGCGACTTCATCTTCAAAGCTTTGAGAGGTAAATTTATTGTTCAGTCCCATGTACAGTAAAATTCATCTAAACCGTCATCATATAAACCAGATTTTTGCAGTCACCGGACAAAAAAAGTCCCCAAATTTTTGTATTGTTTTCCATGTAATAAACACTGTATAACGGATTTTGTACAACAGATTTTTAGCTCACATCGGATAAAGTGTCTCATCTGATCGCGATGTATTTCCATTAAACTGCTCGAATGTGGGACCAGAGTCATTTCCGTGATTAAAAGCCCGACTCAGACTCGGACCCGGAGCCTGACGTGCACCTGTTAAATCGGACACAGCCAAAGGCAGTAATTTGACAATTTTCTGCTTTCACTCTTTCCTCTCATATAGTAGTAACTTTTGCAGTGCGCACGCTGATTAGAAATGGACCAGAAAAGTCTGCACATTTACAACATGAAGTCAGTAAAAATTGGAAATTGTACAGCTTACCTTTGAATTGGACGTGATGATTGTAGAAAGAAAAGCTTTTTGAGGGACGAACTAATCCAGAATAAAACATAATCCAGTTACAGAGCTGCAGAAGCATAAATTTGATATCTTAACTATTTTATATTTATTTTGATAGCACCTGTACCTGGATGTGTTGCTGTATGTGGCTAAATGATTTAAAAAAATGATGAAGCATAAAAGATTCATTCAGTAGTTCAGCGCAGTTGGAACCAAAATGGTGCCATGTTCTAAGTTGATGCTACTCTCTCAATAAAGGGACCCTAGTTTAGATCCCCCCCCCCTCTCCGCCCAAGGTTTGGTCCATGTTATTAACTCCAGAAGAAAAGCAAAGTTTACACAATACTGTGAAATACAGATTTCCTGTGGTGGTGACTTGTTTTTAAAGTACTAATTGCATAAATCTCAATGCAGAGTTGCAGTAAAATAAAAGCAGCTGTGTGTTGACATAACACAGAGCAAAGCAGACCACCTTTTACACCTGATACGCTGCTCAGTGCAAGTTCCATGCACGTTGGGATCCAAGCACGGAAAGAATCGTTCCGAAATGGCAGGTGTTGAGGACAGTGCATATGCCACAGTTCCTCACTGCCGTCCCAAGCGTGGGCGGAGCTGAGTTGGATGGAAATCCACTAAAGTTAAGTTTTGGAGTACAGTATGTGCTGGTGTCATGGATTTATTCCCACTTCTCCAAAGTAACTTCTATTTGCTGCAGCCAGGTTAAGCGTGGGAGTCCCCATGGCCTTCTTCAGCCACTGGGGTCCTCGACGCTGAGGCACCTACCCTGGTGTACCACATGCACTGACATCCACGGTACGGGGAGGAGAACAACTTTTAACAACTTTCGCCGAGTGGTGCGCCACTCAGAAAGAAAAGTTATATTTGTCACCCCTTTTTTGCCATAAAATGAAGCGATCTGTGACTAAAAACTGTGATCCGATTGCAACCATGAGTTTTGTGAAGTGTTGCACTCCTGCCATATTTGCACAAAGTGAACAGTCCCAGTGCTGTCAGCTCTCTTCCACTGAATGCTGTGTCAAATGAAATGAGGGGACATCATAACAAACAACAGGATTAAATGGGACAATGTGCATGAAAAACAGTCCACTGATTTGGTTTTGGAGTGGGGTTGGGGGGCAGGGGGTAGATGGGACAAGGTAATAAGAAGCCAGAGGGGTGAGGGTGGGGATTGGTAGGAGTGTCTGCAGGGGGTTGTGATTGGGGGAAGAACAAAAAAGCTGCAGTAGACAGACGTCTTTGCAAACTGGCCTCTAATTACACACAAATACAAAACACACACACATGCATGCATGGAGCTTGCAATCTGGCCATCAGGCTGTTGCTGAAGTGTCACATGGGCACCATGTGTGCTGGCCAGTAGCCTCTCGGCTTATCAACAAACAGAGCAGGATGGAGGACAGATAAGGAATAAATGTGGGGGGTGTGGCTTAAAACTGCAGGGTGGGAGATGGAACGGTCACCAGTGGATGATGAGAGATTGCAAAAGTGAGCGTGCAACACACAGCGTGCAGGCGAAATACGTTATTTGTGTCTAATAATAATAATAATAATAATAATAAAAAGACTCGACACCCAGTGCATATAAAAAGCCCCTTTATGCTCTCTGAATCCCTGTGTAATTATTGCTTAACAGGTTTGCGTTAACAAAAGCTCTTATGCACTCTGGGTTGTGTTGAGAAGCAGTAAAAAGGTGAACCTTTGTTTGAACCGCTGCTTTCAGAGCAGATCAAAGCAATGGAAGGTGTAGAGACTCGACCAAAGTTCTGAACAGCTGTTCTGCTCATCCTCGAGGCAGCAGAGCAAAGTTACTCCACAAACACAGTAACCAGCAAGAGGAAAACACATTTAAAGCAATGTGCCAGCCCAACTGTGCACCACCAAATAGTTTCATGGAAAGTCAATAAAATACAACAGGCTGTTGGGCTGAAAAGATTCATTCAAGAACTCCAGTAATCCAAGTAATAAAAAAAAACTTTAAAAAAAATCATAAAGGAATATGTTTAACAATTACAAACCAAAGCAGTGACTGTTATCTGCTTTTATCAGTAACTGAGGTGACCAAAAAAAAAGAACCAGAAGAAGATAATAATGATCAACTGTAAAGTTTCCCCTACCACCGCACAGGCAGGGCGGGCCACCTGTACAACACTGGCAGCCTGACGTTTATGGAAAGTACAATATAAATGTCAAGAGTCAACAGCTGTCCCTGACTTGTCTCTGCTGCAGCCAGTGAAGACAAAATGTATTCACCTTCCTAACGGCACTTCACAATAAAAGCATTTCAATGAAAAAGCTTTTCCTGTGAGGCAGCGTGGTGTCTTCATGGTTAGCACTGTTGCCTCACAGCAAAAAGGTCATGGGATCAATTCCCACCTGTGGCCTAAAAACAGACTTAAACAAACAGCACCTTTTATCATCACTGACCTGTGTATTTGCACAACTACACCACTTATATATGACAACTATATGACATGTGAGTTATTGGACATACTGTGTGTCACACTAAATTGAACAGAAGTGATTACCTAAGCGAGCAAATTTATTCTGCATTTCTTTGAAATATGCAGTATTTGTAAACAAGCCTGACCTTTCTAGTGCAGCAGATAACTGCTTGTATCACTATTTGCACGATTTTGCTCTAAATACTGTATTCTCTTAGCTGCTGCACTATTCACAATAAAAGCCAGAGAGATGCACCTCTCCCACCTCTCAAAAGTTCCCATCTATTTGCCACAGCCAGGTGAAATGTGGGCATCCTCTTGGCTTTTTCCTGTTGTTAAGATCTACAACACTCAGGGACGCTGTGTGCTGGATCATGCCCAGAGAGATGTGCTACATGGACAAATTTTCAAAGTTGACAATATCTCACGATGCAACTGATACTCTTCATTTGAGTCTCCGAAGAAAGCCAGTACCAAAGACATCCAGTCGCCACCTTAAATCACTGGTTAGTGTCGAAGTCTCACAACTATACAGTAAGACAGGAAGCAGCTTGGACCTTCATTCTCCTGCAAAGATATCAGCAATGACAAACACTTCTGGCTCCATAAGATCTTTCCAGACGTCTCTTGATGTCAAAGGCCAAAGACCTAGAGACATGAGATACCTGAATATATACTCAATGAATACAACTACTTAAACGCTGCTTCAAAATTGCTGTAGAACGTTTTAGTTGCTATGAGTCAAGGATAAATCCAGTTGCTGTATAGTATTCACGTACTGTAAATCGATACAGAACGTGTTTATGTGTGTATTACAGACCAGTAACTACAGCAACTGTAAGACACCTGTTACACTAATTTCCTCCATAACAGGACTTGGCGTTCAGAGTGAGTCAGGCCCACAGGCAGCTGTTGCACATAAGGTGACGCCATGCACAGTGAGAAATAACAGTTCAAGAGGAATAAAGGACTTCACACATGTATGACAACGAACATGGATGCGCCTCCTGTAGGCAGTCGATGGAGCCAAGGCCCCGTCCCAGCCAGTCAACCTCTTCCCCTTCAATAAAAACTAACTTGTGTCAGCAGCTGATGTGGTATTTCTCTTCCACGATCTCTGAGCCCTGCTTTCAGACTTGTTTCAGAGGTCTGAAACATGTGTCAGATGCACTGAAATGCGAGGCATTTACAGGCTGAAGGGGAAAACAAGAATGGTTAAAGTCCACTTGCATCTCAACTGAATTTCATCTGAGCAAACGAGCCTGAAGGATGGCGCATTGAAGTACAGGAGGCAATTTTACTGCAGAGAGAGGATATGAAAACTTGAGCCTGTTGAAATCGGCACAACTCTTCTGCTTCGATCGGAGTCTTGGCCTCCTGTGTCACACTAACCTGTCACTTCACTACAGGATGAAGCTCGCCCGGCTATCTGTTTCCAAAACCCTCAGATCCCACCTGTGAACCATTTCGGCACATCAGAGAGCCGGCATATTCCCCTACCTTCAGCAGAGTCCTACAAACCCCATTTCACATAAAACTCCCATTTTATCTGCCTCCAAAGGCGCCGCTTCTTCTGCAAAACGCTTTGACAAATCAAAAGCACAAAGAATCCCTGAATGCTGGAATTCGCTTCCTTTTCGGATCACTCTGAATAATGCAAAAGTGATACTTATGAAGACGACTTATCCATTTTCATAACTCGCTCGCAGCAATCTGCCTTCCAAACAAGTTGTAAGGTGAAGCAACAGGTCACACAAACATCCAAACGTCGCTGAGTGAAAGTGAAAGAAGCCGCTAAACATTTACCAAGCGTTTTTTTTTCCAGCACGCCGTTTTGTACCAGCTGTTTATCTATCGCCGCGGACAGTGACAGGCTACACACACCACCCAGCTAGTCATAACCGCCAGGAAGAGGCACCCTCCTCAGTAAGCCCTTCAAGGGTTTTTCCTGCTATTCTAGTAAAAGTTGAAAAAGCTGTGACCTTGGACTCGAAGACGGGGTCACGGCCTGTTAGGAAGATATCAATCAGCCAGCTTCAGAAAAGCTTGATGGGAGGGGCAAAGGAGATAGATAGAGACAGAGAGTTTAGGGCCCTTCTGGCTCTTCCGCTCGTCCTTAGTGGAGAAATTTCCTTGAACAAGGGCAGAACGCATTCCAGAAAAACTCAGCGTTCCCTTTGCGCAGAAGCAACAAAAGCAAACACGCAAACACATAATGGCTGTGTGGACAGATCAAACATTAATCTCCCTGTGACGCTGCCGTCCCATCAGCAGCCTGTGACCGTAAACCGCAGACGACAGGACGACCTGTGGGAGGCAGATCTGCACATGAAGTTCCCAGACGGGTGTCCTGTCCTGCAGGTGTCAAAGGTCACATTTTCAAATCTGGAGCTTCGTAAATAAAAAAATTAAAAATGGTGCACTCAAAGTGTGCCTTAAAAGTTTGATACAATTCATGCAAACTCTGATTCAGATTCTCCAGGATACTTCCTCACACTATGCAGTTGAAGAAAATGATGGCAAACTGAAAATAAAATTCATTTACAGTATTGTGTTAATCAACTTTTGAATGAAACCTGAACGAACAGGTCTTGACAATAATTTACTCAAAAATTTTTGCTGGTAGTTGAGGTCGTCTTCCAAAATCTTTACGACAATGTGTACGTTTTCTTGAATGGCTTCTTATTTTGTTCCACCTCAGCAACCACACAATTCAGGAACATGTCCTATTTTAGATGAATTTAATGATTTTTACCACCAAACAAACCCTGTATTCCATCCATCCATTTTCTGTACCCGCTTACTCCAGCTAAGGGTCATGGGGGGGGCTATCCCAGCCATCATAGGGCGTGAGGCGGGGTACACCCCAGACAGGATGCCAGTCTATCGCAGGGCCACATAAAGAAGACAGACAAACATTCACACTTATGGACAGTTTAAAGTGTCCAGTTTACCGAACCTGCATATTTTTGGATGTGGGAGGAGCCGGAGCACCTGGAGAACACGCAAACTCCACACAGAAAGGCCAGGAAGTGACACCACGACCTTCTTCTTGCTGTGAGGTATCAGTGCTAACCACTAAACACTAAACCCCATATTTTCCCCCAAATTTCAAAATTACACAAGGAAAGACGTGCGGGCGGATTGCAGTGTCGGCTTGCAGCCGCCGCGACGCTCCGCCACAGGAAAAACACCTCTGTTGGAAGCCTTAAGGACAAGTTGGAACATGTCCAGCTGTTAAACAATTTCTCATATACTCACTCCACTGAAAGCCATCAAAAGCCGCCTGGATTTTACAAATGGTTATCAACACGGAGGTGTTTTTCCTGTGCCGCCGCACCGCGTCGGCTGCGTCCCGACGCGCGGTCCTGTCCGCACGTCTTTCATTAAAAAAATCTCCTTTAACAGTGGAATATCCGGATAAAATGCTGAAACCGACTTCTTCTGAAACTTCTCTGTTCTCTCACGACGTCCTGGATCAATAGAGCCTGAAATGTGGAGGTTTTAAGCTTGAAACAGGCTGACGGCGGCACCTGAGAGCGTTGCGCGACGTCTCGCACTGTGGGAAGTCCTTAAAGCGACAGTATCACCTCAAAATCTCTCATCAGCTGTTAAAATTTTTACCGAAAACCATCTTAATTTTTCGAACCATGTCCACTTCGATGTGTCTCACAGGTTTAGAAAAATTTTTGATCAAACAAAGCGCCAGTCTCTCAGCAACTTCTCAGACAAAGGAATTCCGACGAGGGGCTGGACGACTCCTCCCACAAGGAGTGCTCACAGACGAATGACGTCACCGACAGGCGTGGAAAAACTCACGCATGCGCACGAGGGTTCAAGCATGTCTGACGTAAAAACATATGAATGAAATCCATATAGTTTTTGAAAAAAATAAAAAGGACCTATACTTTATGGACAGACCTCATATATATATATATGCAGTCCACTTACCATTTTACCATTGTAGTTGAAGATGTATGTATGTATGTACATTCCTGAATGCTTAAAACTTCTGGATCCCGGATCGAAAATATGTTCTGAATCAAATTCACTATAAAATCCCTCATTTTTTCAGCCATTATCCATCTGCTCACCAAATTTCATCAACGTCCTCCCACAACTTTTAGTTTAATATTCCTAAGTGCTGAATATTCTTCTGGATCTCAGTTCCGGAATATATTCTAGATCACCTCCAAAACTAAGGCACTCATTTTCCAAAGCATTATCTACCTGCTCATCAAATTTCACTGAAATCTGTTCGCTGCTTTTTGAGTTACCCTACTAACAATCAAACAAACACTGATGAAAACATCACCTCCTTGGTGGAGGTAATAAACTATAACTTCTACGATCCATCTTTTATAACAGAAAAACATCTGATAAAACTTTGATAGCTATAATAAGCCATTATTATGGTAAACAAGTAATAATTGTGGACTAATTGCTGTCTGAGGTAACTGGGTGTAAACATAATTTCTCCACTGTGAGATCAATAAAGTATATCTCAGCTCATCTTGTAAGTGCAAGAGTACATGACTGTGTTGATTCATTCATTCAATTTCTGTAACTTATTTAGGTCCAGATTGCAGGGGCATCAGACGAAACAGCTCAGTCCACATTTCCCTATGCTCAGCCAAGTTCTCTAATTCTTCCTGGGACATCCCGAGGCGTTCACACGCCATCTGGGGAATATAACCCTTCCAGCATGTCTTGGGTCTTCCCTCTGGGCCTCTCCCTGTTGGAGGTGCCTGAATGACCTCCCTAGGGAGTCAACCAGGGGGCATCCTCACCAGTTGCTGAACCACTCAGTTGCCACCTTTCAATGCAAAGAATCAGCAGCTGTAGTCCGAGTCCCTCCCGCATACCTGACGGCGGAATCTCTGTCCTGCCGCTTGCATGTGCAACCTTATTTTTTCGCTCAATAACCAAAGTTCATAGGTGAGGACGGGAGCATAAACTGACTCGTAAATCGAGATTCTCATATGCTGGCTCAGTGCTTCCTTCACCATAGTGGCCCGGTACAGCATCTGCAGAAGATGAGATGCAGCCCCAATGCATCTATCAATCTCACGCTCCATCTTATCCCCACTTGTGAATAAGACCCCGAGATACATGAACTCCTCCACATGAGGCACAAACTCTCCCAAAGTGGACAATCCATCCTTTTCCAGCCGAAGAGAGGTGACTGCGTTGATACATCAGGAAAAGGAAATTTCCTACCGCTTGTATTTTAGTACAGCAGTTATCTCTGTGGGTTAAGAGTTGTTCTACTGATATACAGACCTGTGTTCTACTAAAAGTCTGTGCTTCATCCTGCCCGTCTGTGTCCTCGGACAAGATGCTTTTTCTGCATTGTCCCAGTCCACCCAGCTGTAAATGAGTACCGGCCTTGGTTGAGGCAGTAACCTGCATTGGACTACTTTCCCATCCACGGGTAGTCGTAGACTCTGGTCTGCTTTATGATGTGGTATCTAGGAATAAGCACTCACTCCGTGAACCTCAGTGCACTTGGTGCACTTAAAAATAAACATGTATTCAGGACCTGCTGTCAGGCACCAGAACAAACTTTATGTTGGACTACTGCCATCGGTCCATATGATGCAGGACAACAGTCGCAATACGACTGAGCATTTCTCCTGCAGGCCCGCCCGAAATGGGTGAGACAGATAAAGACATATCCATGCACGACCACAACAAGAAGCACGTATCCCTACAAGTGGCAGGCAGGCAGGCAGGCAGGCAGGCAGTGGGGTTTGGCAGAAGGTGAATATTAGCTTTTCCACAGCTGGGGGCTGCTGGACCTACTCCATTCATCAGACATCCATCAAGGTGTCAGTTTGGATTATGAGACCGGGCTCCCAGGGTGATCACACCGCTGCCCTGCCTGCCGGCGTGTCTGCCTGACAGCCTGTGTGTGGGCCAAAAAGGACCGAAGGCAAACAGCCCAAGAAAACACAAGAACAAAAGCACCAAATTCCCACCAGCTCCGAGCACTGATATCACCTTCGGTTGGTTGGAAATCTCAGCCTTGTCTGAGCTAATCAAATGAAACGGTAAGAACCGTGGTGCCCGATGTCCGCATATCCCCAATGAACGAAAGCAAAAGCTCGTCAAAGACAGTTCGCCCTCGACGTGCACCATTTCAACCCCATCGCAGGTCACACAAAAGCCAAAATAGCCAGCCTCAATCTCTACACGAAGAGCCCCGGACCGATTTTCCACCGGAGACTTTGTCCATTTCCAAGACTGTTCTCCATAACACAGAAGAGGACAGGCAAGGTAATGAATTCCCCCTGCTGCCTCCTTCTTTTCCCTTCTCCTCATCCCCATCCGTGTGAAGGGAAAAGCAACGGAATGCAATTTACACTTAACTACCTTTTGAATATAGGAGTCTCATTTCTACTTTCATTTTCATGTTCAAATGCTATGACTCTAAACTCCAGCACCCATAATGAAAAAATAATCATAATAATAAAATCTCCTATAGCAGCACACTTCAATAATCCATTAAGAGTTTGTGGAAACCTTCATGGAAATCAGAGGTCTAGTTTGAAAATGATTTTGGGGAAGAAAAAACAAGCACATGCACCTTGACCTGTGTGTAATCACTTTGAAATATCTCCTTTTATGTTATTTTTTAAAAATGATGTTCTCTTTAATGCCAGCAGAGGGACTATAGAGTACAAAAGAGGATATTAAACACGAGTGTGCTGAAAAATAAATACAAGGGGGATCATTTGCTTTGTTGCACATCAAACACACATCACAACAGAGCAGATATTTGTCCAATTTAACGCTGTTTGTCACATCTCAGAGGGGCACCTCTGCAGAATGCGCGTGCACGCGATTTTTATCATCCTAAAGTCCCCGTTTTATCAAACTAATTAACCTAATAGCCTCACTTGTGTAGTTGCACTTGGGCCAATCACTGGAGCATGCACCGTCTGCATGTTTTTGCATGCATTAAATATCCCGATCGATTGCTGTGCAATAAAAAGACAGAGAGAAAAATTTTTGCACGACTGCAAATAATTTAAAGAGAAACATGCGGGTCGCAGCTTCTCGCAATCGAATTAGTCGCAGCAGAACAGACAAGGCTGCAGCAGCGGAGCGGATTTTGCAGGGTTTTAGATCATTTTCTGTCCCCCTTTATAATAAAAAAAAAAAAGCGAGATTTCAATCGATGCACGCAGACGGAGCAGTTTGCAGGACTGCTGATGGTGAATAAAAGCAGACTGGAGGCAGAGCCGAGAGTCGGGCGATCGGTCCGCGCGACCTTCTCCGTTCTGTCAGAGGTGGGATTTGAGCCAGCGGGAGATGAACATACGTCTTACATGTTTCTGACAGACAGACGAAAAAGGACACAGGCTCCGCATCTGGAGCCGAACCCACTCGACCCTCACTGATCCCGCAGCTCGATGACAGAAAAGCGTCTTACCTTCGTATACAGGGGCCATCGGTGCAAGGGTTCCTGTTATTCATGGCAAAAAATCAAGCGAGGTTTCTGCTCAAAACTCAATAAAAATCTGCCATCTTGAAACACTGATGTGAGAGTCGCCGCGGTCTCCTGCATTACTGGCACGGTGCGTTTAGTGACAAAAAACGGTCATAATTCACATCCAGGCGTTTTTCCGAACGCAGCGACCCAGCGCGCCGCCACACCGGAGCGGCTCCGCGGCTTCGATCCCACCTGTGGTCCGTGCGAGGAGGCTCCGAGGACGAGCCCGAATTACAGCGATACTTCAGCTATTGTGCGACATGTCTGTGGAGTGAGGAGTCTGCAAAAGTTGCAGTGGTCAAAGCGCAGCGAGTTTAGTGTACAGTGAAAGAGTCGAGCGCCGAGCGCATCGATCGGAGACGACGACGGACTGACGGACCAGCCCCCTCAAAAACAACGAAGTCAAATTAAAAACTAAATAAAAACACAGCAAGGGTGCAAAATACAGCCAAATATTTCCAGAAAAAGTGAAAACACAAGATATATATTAAAAACAAGAATACTGACAAAATTGTGAGAAGCTAGGTGGCTGCGTAGATGTCTCTTACTTTATTTTATTTTTATATATATTATTTTTTAGGATCACCTGTAGCCGTACATGAGTGGGTTTTGATGTGTATTTTGTTATCGTAAGGAGGGATGTTGTTATTCACTGGCTTTGTCCTATTTGAAACGTTTCTTTTATAGTTATATTTTTCCTTATGGATTTGTGGAATTTTTTCATGTGTATAAATACCAATAAACAAAAGTAACAAATAAAATAAAATAAAATAATTTGTGCAGTGTGAAATTAAGTAGTTTTTATTTACAAATGTGTTATGTTATGAGAAAAAGAACAAACAGCATAAAGCCTGTTTAGTGAAGTAAAACTAATACCTGACAGTCACTGAAAAATGTGTTACTATATCACAACTACACTAAAAAAGGAACTGCTGTCCCTGTTGGGGAAAGTGTAATGCACGGACCCACAACAGGGGGCGCAAATTAACGGTCAATAGATAATTCAATAAATACAATTTATTGCGGCAAATGTGCACAACAGGTCGAATACTGCTTTTAGACAGTCAATCACAAGATACAATAAGTGACGTGTGGGCAGGCCCGAGGGTAGGAGACGCCTATCCAGAGAAGAGCCAGGGCCCACAAGGTTCCGCCGCCAACGAAGACCTGCAGTATACCGAAGCCGCCAAGTCCCGAGTCCCCAGGTGGCCTCTGCTTCCAGCTGTCAGATCCGGTACTGCTGGCAGGAACAAAAACAGGTTAAGGGTGGGTGTGATATCTCGGCAGAGATGTGGTGTCTCCTCCAGGCTCTTATAGTGAAGCTGATGACAATTACTGACAGCTGTCAGTCCTGGCTCCTGGGTGGCCACTGCGCCCTCTACTGCCTGAAACCCGACAACAGGCAGGGCGCCCTCTGGCGTTGGCCAGCAGTACCTCCTCTTCGGGCGGCCCACACAACAGGACCCCCCCCCCCCCAACGGGCGCCTCCTGGCGACCGACCAGGCTTGTCGGAGTGTCGCTGGTAGAACTCGGCCAGGAGGGCCGGATCCAGGATGAAGCTCCTCTTCACCCGGGAGCGTTCTTCAGGTCCGTAACCCTCCCAGTCCACCAGATATTGGAGACCCCGACCCCTCCGGCGAACATCCAGGAGCCTGCGGACTGTCCACGCAGGCTTGCCGTCGATGATGCGGGCAGGAGGCGACGCTGGTCCGGGGGTGCAAAGGTCCGAAGTGTGGTATGGTTTGATTTTGGAGACATGGAAAACTGGACGGATCCGCAGTGAAGCTGGGAGTTGCAGCTTCACTGTGGCTAGACTGATGATTTTGGTGATCTTAAATGGTCCGATATACCTGTCCATCAGTTTGGGTGACTCCGTGTTGAGAGGAATGTTCTTTGTTGACAGCCAGACCTCCTGCCCGGGCTGATATTCTGGGGCCGGGGCTCATCGGCGGTCTGCATGGCTCTTCGCCCTCGTCCGGGCTTTCAGCAGGGCAGAGCGGGCTGTTCGCCACACCCAACGGCACCTCCTGAGGTGGGCCTGGACCGAGGGAACCCCGACCTCTCCCTCCACAGCCGGAAACAATGGGGGCTGGTACCCCAAACACGCTTCAAATGGGGAGAGGCCAGTTGCTGATGAAACTTGACTGTTATGAGCGTACTCGATCCAGGCCAGATGTTGACTCCAGGCCGTCGGGTGTGCGGAGGTCATACACCGTAGGGCCTGTTCCAGCTCTTGATTAGCCCGCTCTGCTTGTCCGTTGGTCTGTGGGTGGTACCCGGACGAAAGGCTCACGGTGGCCCCCAGTTCCCTACAGAAACTCCTCCAGACTTGCGAGGAGAACTGGGGACCACGATCCGAGACGATGTTCGCAGGGATACCATGCAGACGTATGACATGGTGGACCAGGAGGTCTGCAGTCTCCTGGGCCGTCGGGAGCTTCGGGAGGGCCATGAAGTGGGCCACCTTGGAGAACCGGACCACTATCATCAGGATGGTTGTCATTCCCTGGGACACAGGGAGACCCGTGACGAAGTCCAGGCCGATGTGGGACCAGGGGTGACGAGGCACTGGCAGCGGCTGGAGGAGTCCCTTCTCCGGTTGGTGGACTGCCTTGCCCCTGGCACAGATGGTACAGGCCCGGACATACTCCCGGACGTCGGCTTCCAAAGACACCCACCAGAACTGCTGGCGGACAACTGCCACGATCCTTCGCACCCCTGGATGGCAGGTGAGCTTAGAACCATGACAGAAGTCCAAAACTGCAGTCCTAGCATCTGGTGGGATGTACAAACGGTTAGGTGGTCCACCGCCGGGGTCCGGGTGACACATCAGGGACTCCCTGACGATGTTCTCCATGTCCCACGTCAGTGTGGCGACGATAGTGGACTCCGGGATGATGTTTTCTGGTGGATCCGACAGCTCCGTTTTGACTTCTTCTTCATGCACCCGGGACAGTGCATCTGACCGCTGGTTTTTGGTCCAGGGGCGATAGGTGATCCTGAAGTCAAAACGTACAAAAAATAGAGACCAACGGGCTTGTCTGGGGTTCAGACGCTTAGCGGTCTGAATATACTCCAGATTCCGATGGTCAGTGAAAACCGTGAATGGAACCACATCTCCCTCCAACAAGTGTCTCCACTCCTCCAGGGCCTCCTTCACCGCCAGGAGCTCCCGATTGCCGACGTCATAATTCCGCTCTGCCGTGGTCAACCTGCGGGAGAAATAAGCACGGGGTGGAGAACCTTATCGGACTCCCCGCTCTGGGACAGCACGGCTCCTATCCCTGAGTCAGAGGCATCTACTTCCACAGCAAACTGGCGGCTAGGATCGGGCTGCACCAGAACTGGCGCAGTAGAGAACCGGCGTTTCAACTCCCTAAACGCGGCTTCGCACCAATCCGACCAGGTGAAGGGAACTTTTGGGGAGGTCAGGGCTGTAAGGGGACCAACAACCTGACTATAGCCCTTAATAAACCTCCGATAGAAATTAGCGAAGCCGAGGAATTGTTGCAGCTTCCTACGGCTTGCCGGTTAGGGCCAATCTCTCACCGCCGCTACCTTGGATCGGGGGCGACGGAGTCAAAGGAGATGATGAACCCCAGGAAGGACAAAGAAGTACAGTGGAACTCGCCCTTCTCGCCCTTCACAAACAGCCGGTTCTCCAACAACCGCTGCAGGACCTGACGTACATACTGCACATGAGTCTCAGGATCCGGGGAGAAAATGAGGATATCGTCTAGGTATACGAAGACGAACCGATGCAGGAAATCCTGCAAGACGTCATTTACCAATGCTTGGAACGTCGCAGGGGCGTTAGTGAGGACGAACGGCATGACCAGGTACTCGAAGTGACCTAACGGGGTGTTAAATGCCGTCTTCTATTCGTCTCCCTTCCGGATCCGAACCAGATGATACGCATTCCTAAGATCCAATTTCGTGAATATTTTGGCTCCATGCAGGGGCGTGAACACTGAATCTAATAGGGGCAAAGGGTATCGGGTGCGAACCGTGATCTCGTTCAGCCCTCTAAAAATCAATGCATGGACGGAGTCCGCCATCCTTCTTGCCCACAAAAAAGACACCAGCACCTAACGGGGAGGAAGAGTTCCGGATCAACCCGGCAGCTAAAGAGTCCCGGATGTAGGTCTCCATCAATTCGCGCTCGAGGCGTGAGAGGTTGTACAGTTTGCTGGACGGAAACTCAGCGCCCGGGATCAAATCAATGGCACAATCATACGGTCGATGCGGGGGAAGCGTGAGTGCCAGAGCTTTGCTAAAAACGTCAGCAAGATCGTGGTACTCAGCTGGCACCGCCGTGAGATTGGGAGGGACTCGACGAACCTCCTCTTTAGCAGTCACACCGGGTGGGACCGAGGATCTTAAACACTCCCGGTGGCAGGTTTCACTCCATTGTGCCACAACCCCAGATGGCCAATCGATCCGGGGATTGTGCTTACTAATCCATAGATAGCCCAAAAAAACTCTGGAGGTAGAAGGTGTTACGAAGAACACGATCTCCTCCCTGTGGTTTCCAGACACAACCAGTGTTAAGGGCTGTGTCTGGTGTGTTATTAGTGGTAGGAGGGTGCCATCTAGTGCCCGTACCCTCACTGGTGAAGGAAGGGCCACTAGAGGGAGCCCTACTTCCTTAGCCCATCTGCTATCTAGCAGATTCCCTTCTGACCCCGTGTCGATTAGTGCTGGGGATTGAAGGGTTAAATCCCCACAGAGGATCACAACTGGGATTCGTGCAGATTTTCGTGCATTACCCGCGTGAGTGTTATGGCCCACCCTTAGCCCAGTCTCTAAGGGTGAGCGTTGGTGTTTAACTGCTTGGGGCATTGTTTCTGCAAATGCTCATTAGAGCCGCAGAAAAAGCACTCTCCGCGGGCCAGCCTCCTCTGTCTGTTTTCTAATTTTATTTTGGCCCTGCTCGTGTCCATAGCTTCGTCAGCAGGGTGAGCTGTCATCACACGGAGCATTCTGGCTCTGGAGCGTGGGGAAGGCGGGGCTGCTTCGGACCGGGAAGGGAGAGGGGCGGCATGTGCCCGGCCACGTCCTTCGTCTCGCTCCCGTCAACGTTCTTCCAATCGGTTGTCTAAACGTATGACTAAATCAATAAGCCCGTCTAAATCCCGCGGCTCATCTCTACCCACCAGGTGCTCCTTCAGGACCGAAGACAGTCCATTTACGAAGGCGGCGCGGAACGCTACCGTATTCCAGCCGGCCCTCACGGCCGCAACACGGAAGTCGACTGCATACTCTGCAGCGCTCCGATGCCCCTGTCGAATGGACAGCAGCAGAGTGGAAGCAGATTCGTCTCGATTAGGGTGATCAAACACTTGTCTGAATTCCCGTACAAACCCAGTGTATGTCGTTAGGAGCCGTGAATTCTGCTCCCAAAGCGCCATAGCCCAGGCGCGTGCCTCACCTCGAAGCAAACTGACAACATAAGCCACCCTGCTGGAGTCTGACGCGTACATTACTGGACGCTGAGCGAAGACGAGCGAGCACTGCATTAAGAAGTCCGCGCACATCTCTACACAGCCTCCGTACGGCTCCGGGGGACTTATGTATGCTTCAGGAGATGGGGGGGGGTCCGTTGAACGACCACTGGAGGGTCCCTGTTCTGCAACAGGTCGGCAGGAGGAGGAGCAGCAGCTGCGCCCTGTGCACGCGCTTCCACCTGTGCAGTGAGAGCCTCCAACCTACGACTGAGTAGTACATTCTGCTCGGTTACCAAATCCAACCGAGCAGTGAAGGCGGCCAAGAATTGCTGCAACTCACCCATTATTCCTCCTGCAGAAGCCTGTACACCTTGCGTCTCCATTGACTGTTCAACGGGTGGGTTGTGCCCCTCGGGATCCATGACGTTGGCCGAGATATCCTGTTGGGGAAAGTGTAATGCACGGACCCACAACAGGGGGCGCAAATGAACGGTCAATAGATAATCCAATAAATACAATTTATTGCGGCAAATGTGCACAACAGGTCGAATACTGCTTTTAGACAGTCAATCACAAGATACAATAAGTGACATGTGGGCAAGCCCGAGGGTAGGAGACGCCTATCCAGAGAAGAGCCGGGGCCCACAAGGTTCCGCCGCCAATGAAGACCTGCAGTATACCGAAGCCGCCAAGTCCCAAGTCCCCAGGTGGCCTCTGCTTCCAGCTGTCAGATCCGGTACTGCTGGCAGGAACAAAAACAGGTTAAGGGTGGGTGTGTGGACACCCAGTAAGCAGTCAACAAAAATAAGTCACCAGTCCCTCCTGAAGGAATAATCCACCACTCCCAGGAAACGGAAACACTAAGTATGTGCAGCACCAATAGTATACTTAAATGATAAGGGAGGAGTAGGAAACGCCGACTCCTTCCAATCTCCACCACCCAGCTCCAAGCTGCAAGTATACTAGGTTACAACTGCCAGACTTATAAACAGGAAAAGTGTGCAAACGGCACAATAACGGCTGAGAGTTTCCCTGTGAGGTAAGCTGATATCTCTGCAGAGATGTGGTGTCTCCTCCAGGCTCTTATAGTGAAGCTGATGACAATTACTGACAGCTGTCAGTCCTGGCTCCTGGGTGGCCACTGCGCCCTCTAGTGCCTGAAACCCGACAACAGGCAGGGCGCCCTCTGGCGTTGGCCAGCAGTACCTCCTCTTCGGGCGGCCCACACAACAGTCCCAATGAGAAAAATTGATGTAACAATTTGCATAGATTTTTAAGTTATTTCAACTTATTTCAACTTTCAACTGAATTAATGACACAAGACTTCACTAGTTAAGTTGAAATAACTTTAATGAAATTGTTAAATCACTTTTTCTCGTCAAGACAGCACTTCATTTTTTAGAGTGTAGCAGTTTTCTTAATGAAACTGAGAAAACCACACTTTCACGATTGAAAAAAATATTTTTTGAAAGAAGTAGAAATGTTAAAACATCATGAAAAAATTCTTAATATTTTGAGTTAAAAGTCATATTAAAGGGAGAAAAACAGTATTACATAAAAAAGTGTCAGACAATAAAATTGCACTGTCATGACAGAAAAAATATTACTCGAAAAACATCTGAATATTGTAACACATCTGTACTATGATGACGTCAAGTTAGAAAATAAATACAACAAAAAATAAAAGAAAAAGGCAAAACAAAATGTTACTCTTTGAAGAAAAGGGTAATATGAGGGAAACGTAATTCCAATAAAAGGCTTATCAAAACAAAACTCATGTATTTTCCTAGAAGCTGTAATGTTATTAGAAAACAATTTTATGATTTTGTTTTTTTTTTTTAATGTAGGTAGTAACGCTATCAGAAAACATATAATGAAAATCTTAATATTTTGAGGAAAAATGTTTTGTTTCAAGAAAAACACTAGAAATGTAAAATATGAGGGAAAAAGTCTTTCAGCTATTTTAAATAGGACTGTCGTTTTACCACAAAAAAGCTAAGTATTGTTAGAAGAAAAACTCAATATTATGAGAACAAAAATCTGAACCATTTTGAAACAAATGTCCTGTTATTATGAAAAGTCATGACAAATAGTTTTATGAGAGGAAGATTTGGACCGGTTGTCTGCGTGAGTGGTTCCCATCCAGGACCCCAGATGGTACCAAAGAGTGGTGGATGTGCCCACAAGTGACACCAGTGCATGCTCCCAGACAGTTTTATTATGAGAAAATTGCAATAACACATAAAAAGCTTATGCTTTTCAGGCTAACTGCGGATTAAAAAATTACAACAAAAAGTAACATTATTTTTTGGAAAGCTCAAAAATAAGAAACATCGTAAATCATAATTCTGAAAATAGGTGTCCTGTTCAGGAAAAGTCAGAAAATTGTGAGAAAAAGTTGTACTGTTATAAGAAATTCTTGGTTTTATAACAAAACAGTCTCACTAATTTGTGACCAATGCTATTAAAAATGACATGTTTACAAAAAAACAATAATCTAATGAACTTGAGCATGAAATTGTACTGTTGTGATATGGAAAAAAACACAACAGTATAAGGAAAAAGTTTAAATATTTCAAGAACGAGACTGTTCTTGAAAAAAAAGTTTAAAAATGTCATAAGACTGCGTGACTAAAGGTGGAATAGTGAAATAACAGATACAGATTGACGTTTTCTCCCTCCATGCACACACACAAATACTATGGAAATAAATGTATTTATTGTTATTTTATGAATTATACAGCTATAAGGAAAAAAAAACTCACAATATCAATATTACAAAAATGAAGCAAGAATATTTTTCACAGGAAAAAGTTATACTGTTATAGGTGAAAAAAGCACCTCTTCTTGATATGAGAAAAAGGTTTTACTACAGTAGGAAAGGTCATCATGTTGCAAGATTCATTAAAATATTTAAATAGAACAACCCAATACATTATTACAGTCATCTATAACTAATGACACCCTTTATTGTGCATAATAATAGTAGTACAACCCCTGGCAAAAATTATGGAATCACCGGCCTCGGAGGATGTTCATTCAGTTGTTTAATTTTGTAGAAAAAAAGCAGATCACAGACATGACACAAAACTAAAGTCATTTCAAATGGCAACTTTCTGGCTTTAAGAAACACTATAAGAAATCAAGAAAAAAGATTGTGGCAGTCAGTAACGGTTACTTTTTAGACCAAGCAGAGGGAAAAAATATGGAATCACTCAATTCTGAGGAATAAATTATGGAATCACCCTGTAAATTTTCATCCCCAAAACTAACACCTGCATCATATCAGATCTGCTCGTTAGTCTGCATCTAAAAAGGAGTGATCACACCTTGGAGAGCTGTTGCACCAAGTGGACTGACATGAATCATGGCTCCAACACGAGAGATGTCAGTTGAAACAAAGGAGAGGATGATCAAACTCTTAAAAGACGGTAAATCATCACGCAATGTTGCAAAAGATGTTGGTTGTTCACAGTCAGCTGTGTCTAAACTCTGGACCAAGGCAAACATACTGGTAGACCAAGGAAGACATCAAAGCGTCAAGACAGAAAACGTAAAGCAATAAGTCTCAAAAATCAAAAAATGCACAACAAAACAAATGAGGAACGAATGGGAGGAAACTGGAGTCAACGTCTGTGACCGAACTGTAAGAAACCGCCTAAAGGAAATGGGACTTACATACAGAAAAGCTAAACAAAAGCCATCATTAACACCTAAACAGAAAAAAACAAGGTTACAATGGGCTAAGGAAAAGCAATCGTGGACTGTGGATGACTGGATGAAAGTCATATTCAGTGATGAATCTCGAATCTGCATTGGGCAAGATGATGATGCTGGAACTTTTGTTTGGTGCCGTTCCAATGAGATTTATAAAGATGACTGCCTGAAGAGAACATGTAAATTTCCACAGTCATTGATGATATGGGGCTGCATGTCAGGTAAAGGCACTGGGGAGATGGCTGTCATTACATCATCAATAAATGCACAAGTTTACGTTGATATTTTGGACAATTGAAAGGATGTTTGAGGATGATTAAATCATTTTTCAAGATGATAATGCATCTTGCCATAGAGCAAAAACTGTGAAAACATTCCTTGCAAAAAGACACATAGGGTCAATGTCAATGAGCAGATCTGATTTGATGCAGGTGTTAGTTTGGGGGATGGAAATTTACAGGGTGATTCCATAATTTATTCCTCAGAATTGAGTGATTCCATATTTTTTTCCTCTGCTTGGTCTAAAAAGTAACCGTTACTGACTGTCACAATCTTTTTTTCTTGATTTCTTATAGTGTTTCTTAAAGCCAGAAAGTTGCCATTTGAAATGACTTTAGTTTTGTGTCATGTCTGTGATCTGATTTTTTTCTACAAAATTAAACAACTGAATGAACATCCTCCGAGGCCGGTGATTCCATAATTTTTGCCAGGGGTTGTAATAATAATACTTACAATACTACTACTACTACTAATAATAATAACCAAGAACAAATTAGAAGAACGCAATAAAGAAAACTGAAAATAGCTTAAGAAATTATATTTCTACAATGGTTACTCCTATCATTATGTTATATAAAATACAATTTATTCATTTGCACACAATAATGATGATAACAACAACAACAACAACAATAATAATAATAATAATAATAATTTTAACAATTTCTGTAATTTGACATCATGAGTTGTGACGCTGTGGAAAATGCATTGGTTCGATGACTCTGTGGTCGATTACTCGTGCCTGCCGAGAGCTGAAGCGCTCCTCCGGTACAGTATGACGACATGAGATTTGCAGAATGAACGGGAGCAGAATCGGATTACACAGGCTCACACAAATGTGAGTAATCTGTCATTTAGCAGCGACCCGAAAACGCACTCACAGCTCTCTGCGTGCACCAGCCCTAAAGATGAAACCTTTCTGTTCGGACCACGTGTTTCCCTCAGGCCACAGGAGCAGAGAAACAAAGCTGCACCCTGTTCTGAAAACAGATCTAAATGTTTCTACTGAAACACAAATGCAAAACATCTCACTCTGGGTTTTGTTGGAAAATAGCATCAAAATGATCATTCATCTGATGCAGACATTGGCACATTTTAAAATACAAAAGTCCCTTTAATGCAAGACGTCATAGTAAGTGCCTCATGCAGGCAACGTTTTACAGGTCTGACCTCAGCATGGGGTCGAGGTGACGTGAGTGCAGTGCAGGCATGAAAATAGGCCCTCAGGGTGTGCAGATCTCTTACTGTATTAACACACCAGTGCAATTTTCCAATCACAAGCACCTTCATGCTACATCCTCAACAACTTCTAAAATGTTTCTATAGGGACTAACTGTAAACGAGTGTTCTGTAGACTGCAAGCATGCAAGTGGAACACTTGCATCACAGTCGATTGTATATGCACACAATAAATGCTGCATACTATTTAAACAATACACATTCCATTGGAGAATTATGGCTTTAGCTGTTGGTTTCTTTTGTAGCTGCATTAAAGGTACAATTCATTTCAGTGTCATTTAAAGGCATACAAAATAATCTGACACAGATTGCATTTCATCTCATATTGCTTTTGAGAAGAAAAAAACACTCAACTGCTGGAAAACCCCTGAATATCCTTCTTCAGGAAGAAAGGACCCAGTATTAGTTTACAGGCGAGTGCAAAGAAATTTGCCATCTGGACAACAAGTGGAATAAACTCATTAGGTACACAAGCTCTTCTACTGTAGCTGCATCAATGGTGAATGTCCACCAGGTGGAGATATTGCTTCATTTCAAGAACCTTGAGTACAGGCTGCTGTGGGGCAAGATGACAAATTTATAGTTGTAGATTACAGTTTGTAGTTGTAGTGGTAGATTAGATTACGGGGCTCCACTCATGGAAAAAACTCAAACTTTCAGAATCTGGGTCCGGTTATTATTTTATTATCCCTCACCAAGGAAGCATATTATCAGAAAAACCTTTCTTTGTTTTGTTTTGGTTTTTTTTTTTTTGGGGGGGGGGGGGGGGGGGGGGGGGGGGGGGGGTTATAAGGCTTACTCAAAAGTTAATTATGACCAAATTAAGCGAAAGAGATTTTCATGGAAAAGAAGCCATTAAAATTTGGTGTGAATCCATATAAGAAAATATGGACACACTGAATTTATTTGAGATCTCATTGTGCTATGCAAACTATCTCCCAATTCCTGAAACTGCTTCACAATAAAAGCATGTAAAAAATCTGCAAATTTTTATTTATTTATTTTAAATGAACATTTTATATAATAATGATGAAGAACAAACCTATCAAAACCCACATTTATACAGAAATACTTGACTCAAAGAAGTTGACTGCTTCCCAATAAAAGCATTTTTAAAAATTCAGCAAATTTTTATTTTTTCAGATTGTTTTTTCAAAAATTTTTCAATTTTCTTTTGTTTGTAATTTTAAAAATGAATATTTGGTCTTATACTGGTATAACAATGAATAAAAAACATTAAAACACAAATGTATACAGAAATGCTTGACTCAAAAGACATTGACAACTCCTTTTTTCCCTTCTGACAATAAAAGCAACAACATAACCTGAATGAGTCAAGAATTATTTATTTATTTGTTTGTTTGTTTGTTTTGTGGAAAAATGGTTCAAATCTTTGCATGTTACTGTGTTTACTGTATACAGCATTATGTTTACCTGAAACCTAATGAAGTGTTAAAATAAAAAACAGTCACAAGCCAGCAATAAAAATTTTAATGTACATTTGGGAACCATGTTACAGTTACAGATGACCAGCCAAAAATCTGAATAATGAGTGAGTATGATCATGGATGAATAGACAAAAAAAAACAAAACAACATATTTTATTGTGACTTTGTTAGGCTGTGACCCATGAGCTGTGCCTTTACCCTTTTTTTCTTAGAAAATCTTCACTGATGTATGACAAAAGACAACATGTAAATATTTGTTCCCCTCTTGCAAGTGCAACTGTGAAACGGCAAGAATGAAGCAATGGAATGCGTCATTGTTCCTGAAATGCACAAGGAAGCAAAAATTATTTATTTCTATATGTATTTATGTATTTTCACTGTTACATGGTTTTATCTTTTCTGTTGTGTTTGTTTCATTAGGTTCTTTTTGTCTCTTTCTCTAACATTGTATTGTAACATTATTAGTCTATTATTATTGACTAGTATTGTCTATTATGTAGACTATTATTGTTGTTGCTGTAACATATGAATAAAAATAAATTAAAAAAATTACAATTCGACTCTTTTACGACAATGAACACTGAGCCATTAATTATACAGAAATCAAATCAACACAAAAGTGCTGATGTGAACAGCTTAATGCTAACTTTAACAATGAAAACACCACAGACATGCCAACGCGTTAGCATTGGTCCCGTTTTTAAGTTATAAAATACATCTATCAACTGTTTCAGAAGACCATAACAGGTCGGTTTAACGACATATATATCACAGACATATGCTCTTCAGGGTTTTAGCGGGGAAAATTAGGATAAAGTGAAATAAAACAATCAATCCATGAATCATAGATCGAAGCACTGCTTTGACCTGCGAATCACTGCTTCGATTGGTTCAAGGTTCAAAGCAAAGCCGCGCTGCAGATCCGCTGCAGGTCTGTAATCAATGTAGAGAAATTATCATTTTCCTGACAAACACCCCCCAAGTGCGCAACTGCAAAAAAGCCTATCGGACATGCCTCATGACAAATCGGCCTGACTTCGTTGCAGTCACTAGTAATCAGTGGTGTCTCTGGGTGAAAACACAACTTTTTTCGCGTGTGTGTGTGTGTTTTGTAACGAGTAACGGCATGGCGAATAGAAAATGTATCGGAGTAGAAGTATGCAATTAAGGTCAGAAATGTACTGAAGTAAAAGTGAAAGTAAGCTGAATGAAAAAAAAAACTTGAGTAAAGTAAAGTAGAAAGTCTCCCAAAAACATACTTAAGTACAGTAGTGAAGTATTTTTACTCGTTACTATACAACACTGAGATGTAGTCAAGAGGATCTGCTGGAGTTCAAACCAGACATCAGAACAAGAAACAAAAGTGATTGATTTGATTAACTCTGAATGTGAATGTTGGTGCCATGCTGTGTGGTTTGAGTATTTCACAAACTGCTGACGTGTTGGGATTTTCCTGCACAGCCACCACCAGGGTTGATGGAGACTGATCCGAATCTGTGGTTCCTGGTAGTGAAAATGCCTCACTGGTGTCAGAGATCAGAAGAGACTGGCTAGATGAGTTTAAGGTGCTATGAAAGACACTTGTGCCCACTGAAGTACACAAAGACCATCTCTAAATCAACAACGTGTTAACCCTACAGCAGGAGAAGACTGCAACGGGTTCACATCTGCCCACCAAGAACAGCAAACTGAAGGTACAACTGGACAATGAACAACAGGAAAAACGTTGCCTAAACGGATGAGTTTGAATTTGGGTTGCAACATTCTGTTGTGGTCTGTGTCTGTGGTCTGTCCTTTGTTGGTATCCTGGTATTGACTGTCATTGTGTTCTGTCTGTGGCCCTTTGTTAGTATTCTCTGTGTTCTGTCCCCTATCTGTGTCTGTGGTCTGTCCTTTGTTGGTGTCCTGGTATTGATTGTCATTGTGTTCTGTCTGTCGCCCTTTGTATTCTCTGTGTTCTGTCCCCTGTCTGTGTCTGTCCTTTGTTGGTGTCCTGGTATTTATTGACATTGTGTTCTGTCTGTGGCCCTTTGTTAGTATTCTCTGTGTTCTGTCCCCTGTCTGTGTCTGTGGTCTGTCCTTTGTTGGTGTCCTGGTATTTACTGACATTGTGTTCTGTCTGTGGCCCTTTGTTCTCTGTGTTCTATCCCCTGTCTGTGTCTATGGTCTGTCCTTTGTTGGTGTCCTGGTATTGATTGTCATTGTGTTCTGTCTGTTGCCCTTTGTTAGTATTCTCTGTATTCTTCCCCTGTCTGTGTTCTGTCCTTTGTTGGTGTCCTGGTATTGATTGTCATTGTGTTCTGTCTGTCGCCCTTTGTTAGTATTCTCTGTATTCTGTCCCCTGTCTGTGTTCTGTCCTTTGTTGGTGTCCTGGTATTTATTGACCTTGTGTTCTGTCTGTGGCCCTTTGTTAGTATTCTCTGTGTTCTGTCCCCTGTCTGTGTCTGTGGTCTGTACTTTGTTGGTGTCCTGGACTGGTATTGATTGTCATTGTGTTCTGTCTGTGGCCCTTTGTTGGTATTCTTTGTGTTCTGTTCCCTATCTGTATCTGTGGTCTCTCCTTTGTTGGTGTCCTGGTATTGATGGTCATTGTGTTCTGTCTATGGCCCTTTGTTGGTATTCTTTGTGTTCTGTTCCCTATCTGTATCTGTGGTCTGTCCTTTGTTCGTGTCCTGGTATTGATGGTCATTATGTTCTGTCTGTTGCCCTTTGTTGGTATTCGTTGTGTTCTGTTGCCTGTCCGTGTCTGTGGGCTGTACTTTGTTGGTGTCCTGGTATTGATGGTCATTGTGTTGTGTCTGTCTGTGGTCCTTTGTTGGTATTCTCTGTGGTCTATCCCTTGTTTGTCATCTTGGTGACCTGTCCTACCTGTCTTCTGTCTGTGGCTCTGTGTGTTCTGACATTATGTTTCAGTCCTATGTTCCCCCGTTAACTGTGTTGTGTTTCTATTGCTACACATTAGTGCCAAAGAGCACTCCCGCGATAAAACATGCATTCGGACATATTATATTATTTGATACGCATAGATATTAACTGCAAGTGCGCAAATTATCTCTGTGCACGCGCACTCAGAGGAAACTGCTCCCCGAGCAAGGAAAAAAGTGCTGTGAGCGAGGAGGAGTATGTGACCAGTGCGCCAAACAACCACTTAAAAATCACCCTAACTCTCTTGAAACTGATTTCTGCTCGCGCAAAGTGGATTTCTGCTCTCTCACTCACAACCTTTGGCACAATGGTGGAGGGAACCAGGGTTGGTACTGGCTTTGCTATAATTGGTTGTTTCTGAAGAGAGAGCTTTAATTGACAGCCCTCCCCTTAGACACGGAAGTCTACTGAAATGAAGAAGACAACGGCATCTGGGCAGGAGTTTCTTGCCTGAAGAAACCTCTTCCTGTGGTTCCCGGCTTCCCCTAATTCTCACACCTGCTGCTCATTTGTTCCTTTGTGCATTTAAGCCTGCACTATTTCCTTGTTTACTTACCAGTTTCTTCACTTTGGTTCTGCCCTTCCTTTCTTGTTCTATGAGTTTTTAGATTATCTTTGTCACACCGTGTGTAGCCGTGCCCTGTTTATTAGTTCAGTTTATGACCTTGAGACCTCCGTTGGTGTTATCACTGTTGTGGGATTATGATGTATGTTTGTTTTTGACTTCCATTAACCCTTGTTCTCATGTTACTTGTTGGACTGTTCTCACATTTTTTGGACATTAAATCACCCATGTTAACATTTACCTCCAGTTTGGTTGCTTCCTGCGCTTTTGGGTTCATTTAGATATTACAAAACACAACACATCCAGACATTAGGGGTGGAATTTGGTGTCAATCAAAATTCATCTATCCTCCCTTGTACGAACAATTCAGAATGGTGGTGGTGATGCCAGGGTTGGAACCACCTTGCCACATGTTCAAGACAAAATGTCGCAGGTGTGTGCACGCCACTGAAAAAAATGGGTGTCAGTGATGGTTTAGAGCTGATGTCCTGAAAATGTTCACAATGTATGCTGTGACCAAAGGGCTGTGAATAATTCAGTGAGTGGTTTTAAAGAAGCGTACCACAGTGGTACCACCAGTGTGCCACAGAAGCAGGGTTCTTGCCAGCATTATAACAGCATAACTGCCCATTACACTGCTGCCTGATTAAATTATGCTGCAGGTGGGCCGTTGTGCTGTTTCCAAGGGTGTGTAGCAGGAAAATGATTGTTTTTGATCATTTCTGATGGTCACAAATGAGCATGTGAAAAGTTCTTGGGGGAGAAGTTCTCTTACAGCCAGTAAAGTTCAGCAGGATAGGGAAGAGAGGGGCCAGCTTCCCCCGGAAGATATTTACATTTATAACCCTCTGAAACACTATTACCTGCATTTTAAGCATCACATTTTGTGAAGTAAAGCCATAGTTTTTTTTTCTTATCTTTGTTACAGCCTTACTTTAAAGCCAAAAGAAATGAGGCATCAGGCCAAAACACAGAACAGTGTAGACGTGTCAGGAACTAATTTAATTTATACACAGCAGTTTATTAAAGAAAATCCTTGTGTTTTTTTTTGTCTTACATTAAATAACTTGTAATTAAAATAGTTTTAAGTAAAAAAAAAAAAGGGAAAAAAAGAAGAAGCTTCTTTAGAAATCTTTGATGTTTGTAAATTAAAACCATAACTTATCTGTTGTTGTTGTTTCAGGTGAGATGATTTCTTGATTAACATGATAATGAACCTTGGACATTTATTTTTAGACAAAATAGCATGAAAAGTAATGGAAATTGCAGGTTCGAATCCCGTGGGTGGCATGTATTTTTTATTATTTACTTTATTATTTAGAAACTTAGATCTTCCAAACGTCGATCTGAGCCTTGGATGAATGATGTTACGCGCATTGTCAGGCGCGAGTGTAGGAGAGCTGAGCGAAGGTGGAAGAAGGACAGATCTCAGTTGTCCTTCCAGTTACTGCGTGACTGTTGGCGTTTTTATCAGAAAACTATGAAGGCTGCTAAATTTAAGTACTTTTCTGATGTTATTGATTCGAACTGTCACAATCCTCGTGTTCTTTTTAAGATTGTAAATTCTGTTTTAAGTGCACCACAAATGGATTGTCTCGAGAGCTCCACTGAATTGTGTGAGAATTTTATGAGTTTTTTTCTTAAAAAGGTTGCTGGTATTAGGGCCTTCATTAGTTCTCCTGCTTATGACCCTTCTATCTCTGTGACATGCTCAGCTGTTTTTGACCAGTTTGAGTCTGTTTGCTGTCTTTGAGAGATATTATTGCTCATATGAAGCCTGCTGGTTCTCCAAATGACCCTTTCCCACCTCGTCTTTTTAAAGAGGCTTTTTCCATGTTGGCACCGTATGTATTGAATATTATTAATGGGGGTTTGGTTAATGGTATAGTGCCTACCAGTTTCAAGAATGCAGTGGTGACCCCACTTATTAAGAAATCTGGCTTGGATTCTTCTGAATTGTCCAATTATAGGCCAATTTCCAAACTTCCTTTTCTCTCTAAAATTTTGGAGAAAATTGTATACTGCCAGTTGAGTTCTTTTCTTAATAATCATGACACCCTGGAGATGTTTCAGTCTAGTTTTAAATCCTGTCACAGTACTGAGTCGGCACTGCTGTGGGTTTTTAATGACATTTGTGTAGCTACTGATTCTGGTCACTGTGTTGTTTTGGTCCTGTTGGATCTAACAGCGGCCTTCGATACAGTGGACCATCAGATCCTCTTGTCTCGCCTGGAAAACTGGGTGGGCATTAAAGGTGTTGTTTTAGATTGGTTTAGATCCTACCTTTCAGAGAGAAGTTTTTGTGTCCGTATTGGAGCTGCTGAATCTTGTGCAGCGCCCCTTGCATGTGGGGTGCCTCAAGGCTCCATACTTGGTCCGCTTCTTTTTTCTTTGTATTTACTCCCAATGGGATCAATTTTTAGGAGACATGATATCTCTTTTCATTTTTATGCTGATGACTGTCAAATTTATCTGCCACTGAAGCAGCAAAATGCATACTCTGCAAACCATCTCTTAGAGTGCATTGGTGAGATTAAGACATGGTTGTCCATAAATTTTCTACACCTGAATGATAAAAAGACTGAGGTGTTGCTGTTTGGACCTAGTGACACTTCCAAAATCAATGTGGATCTGGGTCCCATGAGTCAGTATCTGACACAGACAGCAATAAACCTGGGTGTAAAGTTGGACAGCGATCTTAAATTCGATGCTCAGATTAGGTCAGTGGTCTAGTTTCTGTCAACTTAGACAACTGGCCAAGGTGAAACGATTTCTTTCACAACATCATTTTGAGATTTTAATCCATGCTTTTATCACTAATTGCCTGGACTATTGCAATGCACTTTATATTGGGCTGAATCAGACTCTGCTTACTCGCCTACAGATGGTGCAGAATGCTGCTGCTCGACTTTTGGCTGGTGTTAGAAGGTGCGAGCACATTACACCGGTTTTGGCCTCACTTCATTGGCTCCCAGTTCGGTTTAGAACTGATTTTAAAATTATTTTATTTGTTTTTAAATGTCTTCATGGCCTTGCCCTGCTATATCTGTCTGACCTGCTCCATTTATATGCCCCTTCACGCTCACTCAGGTCATCTGATTTGTCACTGTTGGTTATCCCAAGGTCAAAGAGGAAGCGTAGAGGTGACCAAGCTTTTTCAGTCGTTGCCCCGAGACTGTGGAATGATCTTCCTTTGCACATTAGGCAGGCTGATTCTGTCTCTGCTTTTAAATTGTCTCTTAAAGCACATTTTTTCTCTTTGGCTTTTAACACAGCTTGACACAGTTTTTTTTTGTTTGTTTGTTTGTTTGTTTGTTTTTTTTTGCTTTTAACTGTAACTTTTTATTTATTAAATTATTTTAACTTGCCTGTTTTTGTTGTGTACGGCGCTTTGGTTGTTGGTGCATTTTAAAGTGCTTTATAAATAAATTGAGATTGAGATTGAGATTATTTGCACAGCAGCAGCTGCGCGATGTGGTTACACATGATCCTGCATGCACAAAACCGTTGCAGCGGGATCGTTCACGCCTGCCCGTTGGCTTGATGTTTTCATGGTTCACTCATACAAGCTGTTCCGCCGTGATTCGCTCTGAGTGGTCCTTATTCGTACTATGTATGAAGGGGCCCTTAATGAAGTCATGTGTTTATTGTTGCATTAAACATTGGACAGACACCCACTCTTTTTTAAAAGTCATTATCTTTTCATATCAGCTCTTTGTGCATATCAGCTCCCGCCCCAACCATTAAAAGATAAAACAACAAGCAACAGATCTTTTGAGCTGATACAACAGGATCTAATAAACCTTTGATAATTAATTTTGGATAAAGTTGAAAAGGCAAACTTTTTTTTCTTTTTTCCTCTTTTCCCTCCTACGCCTCTCTTGTGTCAGTGGAAAAAGTGCTCACTTATTACTGGCCCCTGACCTCTTGTGTAGTACCAAAAAAGCCTTTAATCTCTTCACCCGTGGTCCCACAGGGCCAATTACTACTTCACACATATTAATCTCAAGGTATTTTCTTGGTTCATTGACATGGATATCAGTGAAATTTTCCATGGGAAAATCACATCCACCCACCCATTTAAAATGGGCACAACATTAGTCTGATGGGGAAAAACGTGCGCGCGCACACACACACACACACACACACACACACACACACACACACACACACACACACACACACACACACACACACACACACACACACACACACACACACACACACACACGTAGTTCATTGCTGTTTGGTCAGCAGTGAAACCACTATCGTCATGAGTGTTATGATGCTCTGTGTTTCCAGGATATCTGATGTATATGCAATGGAAGGAGCAGGGCGTATTTCTCAAGGTCAAATAATTTAATTTTCATTTCTGTGACTTATCAGGATCCAGGTCAGTAGACCAAGCAGCTCATCCAACACTTCCCTATATTTGGCTAAATCCTCTAACGCTTCCTGGGTGATCCCAAACATTCCCAAGCCAGCTGGGAAATATAATCTCTCCAGCATTTCCTGGGTCTTTCCAGAGGTCTCCTCCCAGTTGGACATGTCTGGAAGACGACCTGGGAGCATCCTCATCAGATGCCTGAACTGCCTCAGCTGGCTGTTTTCGATGTGAAGAAGCAGCTCCACCTCAAGTCCCTCCCAGACAGTCGGGCTTCTCACCCTGTCCCTGAGTGTACGCCCAGATACTCACTTCTACCGCTTGTATCTGCAACCTTGTTTCATTCTTTACCCAAAGTTCCTGAGCGTAGGTGAGGATACAAGCGTAAATCAACTGGCAAACTCGCGAGTTTTGTCTTGTGGCTCAGCGCTTTCTTCAGCGTGATGGTTTTGATGCAGCATCTGCAGGACTTCAGACACATCCCCAGTCTGTCTATCAATGTCACACTCCATCTTTCCCACACTCACTAT